>NW_028167012.1:62500-83897 GCF_964263955.1 Coregonus lavaretus | reverse complement strand
ACAGAGAGAGGGACAGAGAGAGAGAGAGAGAGAGAGAGAGAGAGAGAGAGAGAGAGAGAGATAGGCAGTGAGAGACAGAGACAAAAAGAGAGAGGGTTAAGAGGGTTAAGTTTGAACCCAAAATCCATTATGTTCTCTCCTCTTGAGTGTGAGAGAGAGAGAAGCTGACTTGTTGAGGATGGACAGATGCTGACAGAGAAAGACAGAAAAATAGAGAAACAGACATAAGCTGACAGGGAAAGAGATAGACAGGTGAACAGAATGATAGACAGACACACACACACACAGTCTTGTACAGCTAACCTTGTGGGGACACACAATTCAATCACATTCAAAATCCTATTTTCCTTAACCCCTAACCCTAACCCTAACCTTAACCCAAAAACCTAACCTCATCCCTAAACCTAAACCTACCCCTAGCTCCTAACCCTAACCCTAAAACTAACCCTAGCTCCTAACCCTTAACGTAATTCTAACACTAATTCTAACCTTAACCCTAAACCCCCTAGAAATATCATTTGACCTCATGGGGACCAACAAAATGTCCCCAGCTGGTCAAATGTTTTAGTTAAACACGTCCACACACACACACACACACACACACACACACACACACACACACACACACACACACACACACACACACACACACACACACACACACACACACACACACACACACAAACACACACTTGGACACTAACCACCTGGTCCTGTGGTCCCGTGGTGTCCTCTGCGTGGCTCTGTACGGTGTGTAACAGGGTGAGGAGGCGGAGCAGGGTATCACAGTTACAGGCCGGTAACAGGTAGAGCATCAGCTGCAGGTACTGGAACTGGTCTGTCCCTCGCAGAACTACAGGACAGAGACGGGTTAGATACCCACAGAGGAGACAGAGACGGGTTAGATACCCACAGAGGAGACAGAGACTGGTTAGATACCCACAGAGGAGACAGAGACGGGTTAGATACCCACAGAGGAGACAGAGACTGGTTAGATACCCACAGAGGAGACAGAGACGGGTTAGATACCCACAGAGGAGACAGAGACGGGTTAGATACCCACAGAGGAGACAGAGACTGGTTAGATACGGTTGGCGTGGAGGAAGGCAGCGTAGAGCTCTCTGGGCAGTAGAGGGTCAGGGTGTGTGTGTGTGTGTGTGTGTCGTACGGTTGGCGTGGAGGAAGGCAGCGTAGAGCTCTCTGGGCAGTAGAGGGTCAGGGTGTGTGTGTGTGTGTGTGTCGTACGGTTGGCGTGGAGGAAGGCAGCGTAGAGCTCTCTGGGCAGTAGAGGGTCAGGGTGTGTGTGTGTGTGTGTGTCGTACGGTTGGCGTGGAGGAAGGCAGCGTAGAGCTCTCTGGGCAGTAGAGGGTCCAGGGTCAGGGTGTGTGTGTGTGTGTGTGTCGTACGGTTGGCGTGGAGGAAGGCAGCGTAGAGCTCTCTGGGCAGTAGAGGGTCAGGGTGTGTGTGTGTGTGTGTGTGTCGTACGGTTGGCGTGGAGGAAGGCAGCGTAGAGCTCTCTGGGCAGTAGAGGGTCAGGGTGTGTGTGTGTGTGTGTGTGTCGTACGGTTGGCGTGGAGGAAGGCAGCGTAGAGCTCTCTGGGCAGTAGAGGGTCAGGGTGTGTGTGTGTGTGTGTGTGTGTGTCGTACGGTTGGCGTGGAGGAAGGCAGCGTAGAGCTCTCTGGGCAGTAGAGGGTCAGGTGTGTGTGTGTGTGTGTGTGTGTCGTACGGTTGGCGTGGAGGAAGGCAGCGTAGAGCTCTCTGGGCAGTAGAGGGTCAGGGTGTGTGTGTGTGTGTGTGTCGTACGGTTGGCGTGGAGGAAGGCAGCGTAGAGCTCTCTGGGCAGTAGAGGGTCAGGGTTTGTGTGTGTGTGTGTGTCGTACGGTTGCCGTGGAGGAAGGCAGCGTAGAGCTCTCTGGGCAGTAGAGGGTCAGGGTGTGTGTGTGTGTGTGTGTCGTACGGTTGGTGTGGAGGAAGGCAGCGTAGAGCTCTCTGGGCAGTAGAGGGTCAGGGTGTGTGTGTGTGTGTGTGTGTGTGTCGTACGGTTGGCGTGGAGGAAGGCAGCGTAGAGCTCTCTGGGCAGTAGAGGGTCAGGGTGTGTGTGTGTGTGTGTGTCGTACGGTTGGCGTGGAGGAAGGCAGCATAGAGCTCTCTGGGCAGTAGAGGGTCAGGGTGTGTGTGTGTGTGTGTGTCGTACGGTTGGCGTGGAGGAAGGCAGCGTAGAGCTCTCTGGGCAGTAGAGGGTCAGGGTGTGTGTGTGTGTGTCGTACGGTTGGCGTGGAGGAAGGCAGCGTAGAGCTCTCTGGGCAGTAGAGGGTCAGGGTGTGTGTGTGTGTGTGTGTGTCGTACGGTTGGCGTGGAGGAAGGCAGCGTAGAGCTCTCTGGGCAGTAGAGGGTCAGGGTGTGTGTGTGTGTGTGTCGTACGGTTGGCGTGGAGGAAGGCAGCGTAGAGCTCTCTGGGCAGTAGAGGGTCAGGGTGTGTGTGTGTGTGTGTGTGTCGTACGGTTGGCGTGGAGGAAGGCAGCGTAGAGCTCTCTGGGCAGTAGAGGGTCAGGGTGTGTGTGTGTGTGTGTGTCGTACGGTTGGCGTGGAGGAAGGCAGCGTAGAGCTCTCTGGGCAGTAGAGGGTCAGGGTGTGTGTGTGTGTGTGTGTCGTACGGTTGGCGTGGAGGAAGGCAGCGTAGAGCTCTCTGGGCAGTAGAGGGTCAGGGTGTGTGTGTGTGTGTGTGTGTTTCGTACGGTTGGCGTGGAGGAAGGCAGCGTAGAGCTCTCTGGGCAGTAGAGGGTCAGGGTGTGTGTGTGTGTGTGTGTGTCGTACGGTTGGCGTGGAGGAAGGCAGCGTAGAGCTCTCTGGGCAGTAGAGGGTCAGGGTGTGTGTGTGTGTGTGTGTGTCGTACGGTTGGCGTGAAGGAAGGCAGCGTAGAGCTCTCTGGGCAGTAGAGGGTCAGGGTGTGTGTGTGTGTGTCGTACGGTTGGCGTGGAGGAAGGCAGCGTAGAGCTCTCTGGGCAGTAGAGGGTCAGGGTGTGTGTGTGTGTGTGTGTGTCGTACGGTTGGCGTGGAGGAAGGCAGCGTAGAGCTCTCTGGGCAGTAGAGGGTCAGGGTGTGTGTGTGTGTGTGTGTGTGTCGTACGGTTGGCGTGGAGGAAGGCAGCGTAGAGCTCTCTGGGCAGTAGAGGGTCAGGCATGTCTCTGAGGAACTCCTTCAGTAGAGCCGCCACATCATGGACACTGTGCTCCTCATCCAGACATACATCTGTCCCCATGTCAAAGTCCTCACGCAGCTGCAGGGGCAAACACACACACACACACACACACACACACACACACAACCCATATTAGAACAAGCAGATACACGCACACAAAGGTAGTGGATGCACACACAATAATACACAATTCGAAGCACCCATATGAGAGTCCCAATACACACACACACACACACACACACACACACACAAATCAGAACCAGACATACACATAAACAAATTCACATTCACCGGCTACACACACAGTAAATAAAAGTCAGTTTCCCATGTGATGACCCTTTGAAAACAGGAAATTACAGTTTCAACGGCCCTGGGTACACAGCAGAGGGGAAACACACCTGCCACAACATCAACACAACATTAATAAAACATCAACACACCCAGTAGGTATAAATCACTGCAGTACATCAACACACCCAGTAGGTATAAATCACTGCAGTACATCAACACACCCAGTAGGTATAAATCACTGCAGTACATCAACACACCCAGTAGGTATAAATCACTGCAGTACATCAACACACCCAGTAGGTATAAATCACTGCAGTACATCAACACACCCAGTAGGTATAAATCACTGCAGTACATCAACACACCCAGTAGGTATAAATCACTGCAGTACATCAACACACCCAGTAGGTATAAATCACTGCAGTACATCAACACACCCAGTAGGTATAAATCACTGCAGTACATCAACACACCCAGTAGGTATAAATCACTGCAGTACATCAACACACCCAGTAGGTATAAATCACTGCAGTACATCAACACACCCAGTAGGTATAAATCACTGCAGTACATCAACACACCCAGTAGGTATAAATCACTGCAGTACATCAACACACCCAGTAGGTATAAATCACTGCAGTACATCAACACACCCAGTAGGTATAAATCACTGCAGTACATCAACACACCCAGTAGGTATAAATCACTGCAGTACATCAACACACCCAGTAGGTATAAATCACTGCAGTACATCAACACACCCAGTAGGTATAAATCACTGCAGTACATCAACACACCCAGTAGGTATAAATCACTGCAGTACATCAACACACCCAGTAGGTATAAATCACTGCAGTACATCAACACACCCAGTAGGTATAAATCACTGCAGTACATCAACACACCCAGTAGGTATAAATCACTACAGTACATAGGCTAACGTGTAAACTAAACTCCTGAGTGGCGCAGTGGTCTAAGACACTGCATCACTGTGCCACTAGATCCTGGTTCGAATCCAGGCTCTGTCGCAGCCGGCCGCGACCGGGACACTCATGGGCGGCGCACAATTGGCCCAGCGTCGTCCAGGGTAGGGGAGGGAATGGCCGGCAGGGATGTAGCTCAGTTGATAGAGCATGGCGTTTGCAACGCCAGGGTTGTGGGTTCGATTCCCACGGGGGGCCAGTATAAAAAAAAAATGTATTCACTAACTGTAAGTCGCTCTGGATAAGAGCGTCTGCTAAATGACGTAAATGTAATGTGGAAATGCAAAAAAACAAAAGGCTCACCTGCCGAACTCTCTTTATGGAGCTGCCAACACGAAAGATCCCCAAAGTTTGTAGCCCTAAGAAGACAAAGTTGACATTTAATAACAGTTGGTGGTTCATTGTATCCTCTGTGTCTAACTCATAGGCTGTATTGATATAATTGGACGCAACCATAATCTGTGTTACGAATGGATTCCTATGATGAAGGTAGAGACAGAAGAAGACAGCCCTCTGACTCTGCGTCCTCTCTAGGTGTCTTCCTATGTTCCTGCCTTCTTGGCAGTTTATCATGGCCACTGCGTCTCTCTTTGGGGTTTTAGGCTGGGTAACAGCACTTGTAACCTAACATAGCAGGCGTAGAAAGACGCCTGAGGAAAACGGAAGTAAGGTTGAAAATACTGTATCCCGGAAAACTAGAAACATGCGCTTTCTGCCAATGCCGCTAAAGGTGCAGCACTTGGGACAAATGCTGATGTAAAAATGGCTTTATATACACACACACACCTACACACACTTTATTAAATATTGATTACAAATTGATTGCTCTGGTTTATGCCAAAAGACTAAAGAAAGTAATAGATAACATTATAAATGATATTCAAGCAGGCTTTATAAAGGGCCGTCACATCAATTCCAACATTTGTTTAGTCTTGGACTTTATGGATTATTCAGATGCAATTGGCTCAGATGATATTTTATTTTCAGACTTCAATAAAAGCCTTTGACACAATTGAACATGAATTTCTTTTTCGGTCTCAAACTTTTTGGTTTTGGTGGACATTTTATTGAAGTCATTCGCATGTTTTACAAAGATATAAATAGTTCTGTGATACTAAACCTTAATACATCCAAAAGATGTGTACGACAGGGATGCCCAATTTCGCCTTTTTTATTCATTTTTGTAGTGGAACTTCTATCTCTAGATATTCTGAATAACGCAAATTTGCATGGTTTATCCATTTTTGACAGAGAAATCTAAATTCCCCAACTGGCTGACGATACCATTCTTTTTTTTTTAAAGACAAAGACCAGGTCGCCCATGCCCTTAATGACATCACTGCATTCTCTATCTGGTGTTTCTGAAATCGTATGTTTATATGACTCTCAGACAATACAGAAATAAACAATATTCCTCTAAAGGACTGTGTGAAATATTTAGGAACACATCTATCTAAAAAATCACTTAGCCTAAAATTAAGAAAACCAAGAATCTATTGAATAATTGGCTACAAGGGGATCTATACTTGGGAGAGTGCTTCTGTCCAAGATAGAGGGACTGTCTCACGTTGTGAACCCCTCATTGTCTTTATTTGTAAATCCCACTACCTCTAAAGAGATCAAATCTAATCGTATTTGTCACATGTGCCGAATACAACAGGTGTAGTAGACCTTACAGTGAAATGCTTACTTACAAGCCCTTAACCAACAATACAGAAACTACGAGTTAAGATAAACTAAAGTAAAAAAAAAAATAACACAATAAAATAACAATAACAAGGCTATATACAGGGGGTACCGGTACAGAGTCAGTGTGCGGGGGTACAGGTTAGTCGAGGTAATTGAGGTAATATGTACATGTAGGTAGGGGTAAAGTGACTATGCATAGATAATAAACAGCGAGTAGCAGCAATGCAAATAGTCCGGGTGGCCATTTGATTAATTGTTCAGCAGTCTTATGGCTTGGGGGTAGAAGCTGTTAAGGAGCTTTTTGGACCTAGACTTGGTGCTCCGGTACCGCTTGCTGTGCGGTAGCAGAGAGAACAGTCTATGACTAGGGTGGCTGGAGTCTTTGAGAATGTTTTGGGCTTTCCTCTGACACCGCCTGGTATAGAGGTCCTGGGTGGCAGGAAACTTGGCCCCAGTGATGTACCGGGCCGTACGCACTACCCTCTGTAGTGCC
The DNA here is from genome assembly GCF_964263955.1 of Coregonus lavaretus. Classification (NCBI taxonomy): domain Eukaryota; kingdom Metazoa; phylum Chordata; class Actinopteri; order Salmoniformes; family Salmonidae; genus Coregonus; species Coregonus lavaretus. Next base: position 77,241 of record NW_028167012.1, on the reverse strand, counting down.
TTACGGTCGGATGCCGAGCAGTTGCCATACCAGGATGCTCTTGGTGGTGCAGCTGTATAACCTTTTGAGGATCTGGGAACCCCATGGCAAATCCTTTCAGTGTCCTGAGGGGGAATAGGTGTTGTCGTGCCCTCTTCACGACTGTCTTGGTGTGTTTGGACCATGATAGTTTGTTGGTGATGTGGACAAGACCTTTCTTGACTTCAGCTGGAAAAAATAAGTCTCACAAACTGAAAAAGTCAGTCCTATCAAATAAAAAAATGGAAGTGTTGGATTTTGTTGACATAAATAACACTTTCAAGATCATTTGGTTGAAAAGATATTTGGTCAAATACAGAATCAATTTGGTATTTCATTCCAAGCAATGTGTTTAATAAGTTGGGAGGTCTTCCATTTTTACTGAAATGTAATTATTTTCCCAAAAGATTACCCGCTAAATTGGTTAGGTTTCACCAACAAGCTTTAATGTCGTTGGTGATGATCACAGAGCTTATCCAGAACTCAGCTTGGAAGACGTGGGCTGACTTGAGAAATCTTGTTGTAACAAATACATAACACAAATGTTCCATTCAAGGAACCAATTTACGCCTAGAGGTAAAACATTTTGGAACATGTTTATTCCTGACATTGTCTGGGGAAAAAAAGCTTGGTTGATGCCTTACAAATACTGTATACAAACAAATTTAAGGAAGTGCAGTTTAAGATTCTACATAAGATACGGTATATCCATGTAATTCTATGTTGTCAGAAATTTTTGATATTGATGATATCTGTGTTTTCTGCGAAAAAGAAAATCTTACACAGTTGTTCTATGACTGTAAATCTGTGATAGATTTTTTGGAAAACCTTGCAGAGTACATATTTAGCTTTTTGAACACTACCCATGTTTTTGACATTAAGGATTTAATATGTTACTATTGCAATGATAAGAAGACCATTGAAGACCATTTATTCTTGTTGCCAGATACTTTATACACAAACATAAATTCCAGAATGCTATAACAAAATTACAAATATCTGTGATTGAATTTAATCATGTTGTTAAGACTTTATCCATAGTTAATTACAAAAAGAATAACATCTTCTTCAATCATTATAATTCGATTTTTTCCTGAGTGAATTCAATATTTTTTGTATGTATTTAAAGTATTTTCTTGTTTTTACCTGTGTTTTGTTTTGTGTGACATGTTTGATGTAGTGATGTAAGTTGTTGATCGCTGATAATTTGTGTAATTAAATATTTGTGCCTGATAGAAAAAACTAAATAAATTAAACATTTTTTAAAAAACGACACACACACTTACACACACACTTACACACACACTCACCGTGTCTCTCTATGTGACAGCAGCAGCGTTCCACCAGGCGGGGGACCTGCCTATAGATGGGGTTGAGGCTGAGCTTGGTCTGGCTCCGCCCCCCGGCTCCGGCTGCAGTCTTCTTCAGCTCCAGCTCTGCAGGGTGGGACAGCTGCAGCGCCTCCAACAGGCGGGACTGACTCTCTACAAGATCTGAGATGCAGTCCACTGATAGGCCACCCTGTAGAGGGGAAAGGTGGGAAGAGAGACAAAAAAAGAGAGAGAGAGAGACAGAGAGCGAGAGAGAGAGAGAGAGAGAGAGAGAGAGAGAGAGAGAGAGAGAGAGAGAGGGAGAGAGAGAGAGAGAGAGAGAGAGAGAGAGAGTGAAAGAGAGGGAAAGGGGGAAAGAGGGAGAGAAAGAGAGAAAGAGAGACAGAAGGGAGGAAGAGAGGAACATTAGGAAAGTATATGGATATGAAGGAAAGAGAGGGAGGGAGTGAAGGAAGTGAAGGAGGGAGTGAGCGAGTAAACAGAGGAACGGTAGAGACAGTGGGGAAAGGGAAGGGAAGGCAGAGGATTTCAACAATATTTCTCCTGGATTTCAAAAAAAAGCTTTCCGTTAGTTGATCTGTAAAAACGTTTTGCAAAATTCTGGCAGTTGCCATAAAGGCTTTCTTGCTGAACTATCCAATTACTGTAGGGATGCATATTACATTTTCCTTGACTGTCCAATAACCCATTAAAATAATGAGATTATACATCTTTAGAGAGAAACAATAAAAGTATAAATAAATGTTTATTATTTGGTGAAATGTTGTTGGGTCTCTTCAGGAGAGTGTTCTCATGACCAATGTTCTGTCACATTTTTTGGGGCACTGAGCAAATTTGAGGTCTTGTGAGCGGAATCTTGAACATTGTGATAATTTTGTGCTACTTCCATCGCGCGTTCTCAGTGAACACGGAGGCTGTACCCTTACAGTTTTAGACAATGTAGGCCTACCAACTATTCCAATGGGGCAAATCCCATAACATTTTTTACATGAAAATAGCTTTTGATTAATATAACATAGCCTACAGTAGCCTATATGTGGTGTTCAATGCAGGCCTACATTGCATGAGACTTTTAAAAACGTTTTTAAATTATGAAGGGCTTGACATGAATTACTTTTTTACTTGGTCTGTAACACCATGGCTCAAATAGGTGACTGTAAATTCCGTTGTATGATACAAGAAACCACTTTACAAAATAAAAGTAATTATCATTACCATTCAGAGAATTAGACAATGTAGGCTACCCCCTCTGCCTATTGGCTTATTTGCATATTCAAGCCTGTCTTAAAATACAACACTGGCCTTTAATTAAGGCATACGCTTTTACCTGACTGGATTTTCAAAGACAGCTTGAAATGTAGCCTCCATGTTTTGGTGCTCTTGTAGGAAGCAGTAACTCCCCATTGCTGACCTACACTTACCTATAACTGGGCTAATAACTCGCTAACTAGCAAAGAATATCAACAAACGTGCACACGCGCGGCTCTGCGCTCTGATCTGAACTGATCTGAAAAGTGCATTCACTCGCGGGTGATTGAAAGACCGCCGCCAATAGAATTCTACCCCATTGCGCTCTCGCTCTGCCTACAACACAATCACAGACTCAATCTTGCAAAGTTAGTATTTGTTTTGTTGGATTGAAAAGAGGCTGCTGTAATGTTGATTCGATCACAAAAACTCTGCGCGGCATGGCATTTCTTCTGCGCAGCAGTCCCGGAGGAAGTGCCGTGCGCAGTTTAGAGGGAACATTGCTCATGACTCATTTATTAGTTCCCTTTGATTCCTGTTTTCCTGTGAATCCATCTTTCCCAGGAGGGGTCAAGTAGTGTGTGTGTGTGTGTGTGTGTGTGTGCGTGTGTGTGTGTGTGTGTGTGCGTGCGTGCGTGTGTGCGTGCGTGTGTGCATATAAACAAGAGTCTGCTACTGCCAAGTCCATCTGCGCCAAATGATGAGTCAACTTCCTTTTATCTCTTGGATGTAATGTATCACATCCAGAAACATGTGAAACATACTCCTCAGCTTTAAGTGCCCAAGTTTGCGCTGCTCAATAGCTAGCTTTTGAGTGCCGCAACGGTAGAGACGCTTGAGGGAGGCCAGTCAAGAGTGTTTGTGAAGCAGAGGTCCCGAGTTGGAGCCAGGTATGTGCCGAATCAGGGGGAGTAGTACTCACTACCTCCTTTACAGGATTGCCTGTGCTTAGCTACATTGCGTTTCTTTTTTAACCTAAAAAACTCCCCAGTCCTTCACGATGACAAGCATACCCATAACATGATGCAGTCACCACTATGCTTGATGGTACTCAGTAATGTGTTGTGTTGGATTTGCCCCAAACATACTTTAACGCTTTGTATACAGGACATAAAGTTAATTTCTTTGCCACATTTTGTGCAGTTTTACTTTAGTGCCTTGTTGCAAACAGGATGCATGTTTTGGAATATTTTTATTCTGTACAGGCTTCCTTCTTTTCACTCTGTCAATTAGGTTACTATTGTGGAGTAACTACAATGTTGTTGATTCATCCTCAGTTTTCTCCTGTCACAGCCATTAAACTCTGTAACTGTTTTAAAGTCACCATTGGCCTCATGGTGAAATCCCTTAGCGGTTTCCTTCCTCTCCGGCAGCTGAGTTAGGAAGGACGCCTGTATCTTTGTAGTGACTCGGTGTATTGCTACACCATCCAAAGTGTAATTAATAACTTCACCATGCTCAAAGGGATATTCAATGTCAGCTTTTTTTTTTACCCATCTACCAATAGGTGCCCTTCTTTGCGAGGCATTGGAAAACCTCCCTGGTCTTTGTGGTTGAACCTGTGTTTGAAATTCACTGCTTGAAGGAGGGGCCTTACAGATAATTGTATATATGGGGTACTGAGATGAGGTAGTCATAAAAAAATATTGTTAAACACTATTCCATGCAACTTTGTATGTGACTTGTTAAGCACATTTTTACTCCTGAACTTATTTAGGCTTGCCATAACAAAGGAGCTTTACATTTTTTCAGCTTTACATTTTTAATTAATCGGTAACAAATGCGAAAAACATGATTCCACTTTGACATTATGGGGTATTGTGTGTAGGCCAGTGACATACAAATGTAATAAATGTTCATGCTGTAACACAACAAAATGTGGAAAACTTAAAGGGGTGTGAATACTTTCTGAAGGCACTGTATGGTAACATGGTCATGTTTTGAATGTCGTAGTCGACAAATGTTTGTAGCACTTTTGACAGCTCTTTCGAAAGCCCAGAAGAGGTCAGCATATTTCAGCCCAAACTTTCTCACTGTGTGTGTGTGTGCGTGCGTGCATGTGTGTGTGTGTGTTCATGTGTTTGTGTGCGGTCCCCAACTCCAACTCACCCGTCTCTGCACTCTAGCCGTGTTATCCAGGAACCTGGGTGAGAGTGGTTTGCTGTGCAGCTCCAGTGCTAACGAGGATGATGAAGATGAAGCTGTAGCTCCACTGAAGGGTGACGAAGCCGTGCTGCAGAGGGGTTTGTTCCCGTTGCTCTGCTGCCGTTTCTCAGCCCGGAACATCAGGACGCTGGCCTCCAGATCCAGACAGTCTCTTCTGCTCTCCTTCAGAGCAAATCAGATCAAACTTTTTACACTCAAATCAAATCAATCGCAACACACTTTAACAGTAAAATAGTGTGAGAATTTGACAATTACCCTTTTTATTCTTACCCAGAGTCAGATAAACTCATGGATGCCATTTTTTTTTTTGTCTCTGCGTCCAGTATGAAGGAAGTTGAAGGTAGTTTCGCGAGCCAGCATGCAGGCTGTTCCGCTAGACTTCCAGTCATTGAGCTAATGCTAGTTAGCATTGGCTCACAAAACTACCTTCAACTTCCTTCATACTGAACTCTGGGTAAGTAGAAAAAGGGCTTAAATCGCCAGAATCTCGCACTATCCCTTCAAAGGTTGTTCTTCTGTCTTTTCTAGCGGGAGGTTTTTATACTTGTTTTTGGATACTTAGTTGTTCACCTGGATCTAGACACACTGCTGAGTTTTTACTGTCTTTTTCCCACTTTACAGTAAAACAATCCAATTTGTAAGTCGCTCCGGATAAGAGCGTCTGCTAAATGACGTAAATGTAAATGTAATGTAGAAAATGACCAACCTTCAGAGCATCCTGGCGCTGCTTGTACGCCCGGTCGTTGGCTATCGCCTGGGAGAGGGGTATACCAAACGCCTTTGCGGCTGTCTCTGTGGGAGAGATGGAGGGAGGGAGAGAAGGGAAAGAGGGGAGGAGAAATGAGGGATGGAGGGAGGAAGGAGAAGGGAAAGAGGGTGAGAGGGAGGGATGGAGAAAGAGAGAGGGGGGGATAGAGGGAAGGGGAAAATAGGTATGGATGGAGGAAATGAGAGAGGGAAAGATAGGGAAGGAGAGAGAGAGGGAGAAAAAGTCTTACATTAGGGATACTTATTTTTAACAAGTTGTAATTCCCTTTCTCCCCGAGGCTATTAACATTCCTCTCCTTCCCTCCACCCATTCTAATCCCATCTCATCTCCACTACTCACAAACAGGAAGGTATTTCATATTTAATCTCCCCCCTGTGTTTTGAGGGTTAAATAGCCATACATACAATAGTAACATTTCTATGGTGGGAACCATTTATTCTACCCATGGGTATTGGGGCCCAGTAATGCCCTATATCAGGGGTCTCCCACAGGTCGATCGCCTGCCAGTAGCTGTGTGTAGCCAGTTGGTGTGATAACCTTTCGTGGGTTGACAGAAAATACATTCCCCAAAACCTTCTCAATTAAATGTTAACTGCAAAGTAGGTTTACCTGGCAGAAGGAAATCATGAGGAAGTATATCATGAGGAAGTATATCATGAGGAAGTATATCATGAGGAAGTATATCATGAGGAAGTATATCATTTCTATCTATTATTTGTTATTTGCTAGCTTTGCTGTGAAATTAGCAGCAGCCATTAGATGGCACATTCCTCACTAGCTAGATGCGCAATTAAAGGGCCAGATGCGCAATTAAAGGGCCAGATGCGCAATTAAAGGGCCAAATGCGCAAATAAATGGCCAGATGCGCATTTAAAGGGGAATTGCACTCAAAAATCTAAATGTGTTCGATTTCTTCTAGACCTCCCCCCCCCCCCCCCCCAAAAAAAATGATTTAACCATTGACGTCGACTTAGAACATCCAATTCCGTTGTTTCTCTATGAACATTTTTAATTTTAAGAGTGAAAAATTAAACTGAGAACATAATTTGGAAAAATATAAAACAGAATTTGGGGACAGATTATCACAGATTTTATAGGCCCCCCCTTAGAGTTGTTTATTAACCATTATTTTACCAGGTATATTGACAGAACACATAGTGCACTACTTTCTCTTGTACACTAAGGACCCTGGGAAGAGTTGCAGGGGAGAGGAGAAGAGAAGAATGTGACTATTTGAAAGCTAGAAAATAATGTGTAGCCTGCCCCACGTACCACACTTTGACCCCATCCATAAACAACCCCTTCCCCTAAATACCCTCCTTATATACATTTCAAACTCGCAGATCTGAGGAAACAACATTGATATCTACTGTATATTCCTTTGTTTTCCTCACTATTGGTGACAGAGCCATGTATTTAGAGAGTTGGGACATTGAGGTTTCTGCATTATGATGCTTTAATTAACATGACACTACAACATTCTATGGCAGCCATGTTAGCGCCCCATTAACATTACATGGGAAATATTTAACCAATACTATGTAACTAAATGTTTAGAATTAGAACAATATTCAAAATTCTAAAAGTTGGTCCAAATCTCTATATATATGGTTCTGGTGACATATAACATTTTGGTGTCAGCATATAACAGTAAAATGCCATTATTTTATGTCACAATATAGATAACTAGTATGTCAGCAAGTGGCATATACCTACAATGGTTAAATGTCACTATTTTGACATATTTGAATGGGGCCATGTTGCTGTGTGAGTTTTGGCCTGGCATTGTAATCTGGGCTAATTGTCCCTAAATCGTAAATAGTGACGGGGAGAGGTGGTTAGAAGGGGATCAGGATACATCCTGTTAGTCAAACAACGATGGCCGTCTCAAGTGGCACCCTATATAGTGCACTACATTTGACCAGCGCCCTATCGGTAGGGTTCAAAAGTAGTGCGCTAAATAGGGAATAAGGTGCCATTTGGGACTTAACCTACAGTCACAGACAGACCATCACACCTGAAAGACAGACAGCAAGGCAACCGTGACACAGCATAACAGGTGTCACTGTGCTTGCTTAACAGTACAGCTTACTTCCCTGTCCTTGTCCCAGACCCACACTGGGCTCCAACCAGGGATCCTCTACCTCGCAAACACACATGACCGCCCGCTTGACAACGTCAGAGCCAACTATGCTGTATGAGGAGACGCGAACACAGATATTTGAAGCTGGGGGAGTGAGGTTTACGAATCCAACGATATACCGTTACAATAACAGTACTGTAGCTCTACATCAGGGCTGCCCAACACTCTTCCTGGAGATCTACTGTCCTGTAGGTTTTCAGTCCAACCCTCATTTAGCATATCTGATTCAGCTAGTTAAGGTCTTGTTGAGCAACTAATAAGTAGAATCAGGTGTGTTAAATTAGGGTTGGACTGAAAACCCACAGGACGGTAGATCTCCAGGAAGAAGGTTGGGCAGCCCTGCTCTATTGTAACACCCCCACCTGCCCCCCCCCCGTGCTTAGCCCTGTACTCCTCCAGTCTCCTCTGTCTACATATCCCCCATAAGCAGCCCTAATGTCTTGGAACAAGTGTTGACTTGCTAAAACCAGCCGTCTGCTTTCTGACACACCAGAAGTGTTTAGTTAGACAATAAGAAGACACTGCAAGCCCTACCTATGTTGACCGTTCTCTGTAAAGTCTTTACATCTAACCATAAGACCTGTGGTTGTTCTACTGATGCTAAGGTGCTAATGCCCTGTTAAGGGGCTGACATTACGGAATTCACATAATCACATAAATAATGTGTTGATGTCACAGGGAGATTTGAGCAGGAGCTTGAATCACGAGCTGAAGGCAGAAGTTATAGGATGTTGCCTCAAGTTACCTCATCACTCCTAGGATCTCTCTAACACACACACAGTTCAGACATGGCAAACTGTGCCCAGAGGTAAAGCTCTAAGGATACTGTAAGGGTTGACTGAACCTGAAATACACCCCCCCCCCCCCCCCCCCCCTCTCTCTCTCTCTCTGTCTCTCTATCTCTCTCTCTCTCTCTCTATTGTTCCACCCCTTCACCCCTCCACCCATCTCATCCTTTACTTGAAGCCGGTCCAAAGGTACACAAAAGCCATGGACACGTGTGGGTAGGTACATCAGAGGTGCCAGACGGGTTGGCACACAACTAGCTAAATCCTCCAGCAGGTGCCACTGTTTGGCTGAGGGCCAGTGGCTAGCTACAGTAGCTGACAGGCTAACTGGTTAATAAGCTAACTGGCTAGTTAGCCAGCATGTGGCTAGTTGACTAGTGGGCTAGGTGGCTAACTGTCTAATAAGCTAGCTTGCTAACTGGCTAATAAGCTAGCTAGCTAGTAGCTGTCCTCATTTGAATTACAGGACCATAAGCCAGCTCTGTAGGCCTATGCTAACTGACAGTTGGCTGTGGTACAGTAGCTACATTCTGGACTCCCCTGAAGAGTTTGACCGATAAATGGATGCATACACACAAAGCAGATGTGTGTCCCTGCTTTGTTTGAAGACGACACAACAGTAGTAGGCTTGATTACCAACAATGATTAGACAGCCTACAGGGAGGAGGTGAGGGCCCTGTGAGAGTGGTGCCAGGGAAAAATAACCTCTCACTCAACGTCAACAAAACAAAGGAGATGATCGTAGACTTCAGGAAACAGCAGCATCGACGGGACCGCAGTGGAGTAGGTAGAAAGTTTCAAGTTCCTTGGCGTACACATCACTGACATACTGAAATGGACCACCCACACAGACAGTGTGGTGAAAAAGGCGCAACAGAGCCTCTTCAACCTCAGGAGGCTAAAGAAATTCACCTTCACAAACTTCTACAGATGCACAATTGAGAGCATCCTGTCGAGCTGTATCACCGCCCGCAACCGCAAGGCTCTCCAGAGGGTGGTGCGGTCTGCACAACGCATTACCGGGGGCAAACTACCCGCCCTCCAGGACACCTACAGCACCCGATGTCACAGGAAGACCAAAAAGATCATCAAGGACATCAACCACCCGAGCCACTACTTGTTCATCCCGCTATCATCCAGAAGGTGAGGTCAGTGCAGGTGCATTAAAGCTGGGACCGAGAGACTGAAAAACTGCTTCTATCTCAAGGCCATCAGACTGTTAAACAGCCATCACTAGCACATTAGAGGCTGCTGCCTATAGACATAGACTAGAAATCACTGGCCACTTTAAGAAATGGAACCCTAGCCACTTGAATAATGTTTACGTATCTTGCATTACTCATCTCATATGTATATACTGTATTCTATACTATTCTACTGTACATCGCTCTGACATCACTCGTCCATATATGTATATATTCTTAATTCATTCCTTACTTAGGTCTGTGTGTATTGGGTATATGTTGTGAAATTGTTAGATATTACTTGTTAGATATTACCGCACTGTCGGAGCTAGAAGCACAAGCATTTCGCTACACCCGCAATAACATCTGCTAAACACATGTGTGTGACCAATAAAATGTGATTTGATTTGATAAACGACTGCTTTTACGAGACACTATTACTAGAATACTACAGCTCCATTCCTGGAACTCTACAGCAGGGGAATATAGGTCTCTGTTGCATAATGACTGAGCTTTACATCGTATCCAGTCCTTTATACAGGGATGGCCTATAAATGACAACATATCTTCACATGATGGAAAACCATGAATAACGTAGCTAAACAATACAGTAGCTAGTTCAACTCATTACCAGCAGGCGCCAAATACATACAATAAATGAGAGAAAGAGATCTATAGATGTACACCTCTTTAAGGAATACCTGGGATAGGATAAAGTGTTCCTTCTAACCCCCCCCCCCCCCCCCCCACCCCAAATTGTAAAGTGGTTATCCCACTGGCTATAGGGTGAACGCACCAATTTGCGAGTCGCTCTGGCTAAGAGCGTCTGCTAAATGACGTTAATGTGCCCTTGAGCAAGGCACTTAACCCTAATTGCTCCTGTAAGTCGCTCTGGATAAGAGCGTCTGCTAAATGACTAAAATGTAAAATGTAAAATATGTAGGATCTTAATTTCACCAGTATTGTCACAGCTAAATAATCCTGCAGCAACAGGATTTGAACGTTTAGTCCATTGTAAACATACAGGCTTCTCTAGGTACATTAACAGACTGGTTAGCTGGCCCCTAACAACAGACAGGCTTCTCTAGGTACATTAACAGACTGGCTAGCTGGCCCCTAACAACAGACAGGCTTCTCTAGGTACATTAACAGACTGGTTAGCTGGCCCCTAACAACAGACAGGCTTCTCTAGGTACATTAACAGACTGGCTAGCTGGCCCCTAACAACAGACAGGCTTCTCTAGGTACATTAACAGACTGGTTAGCTGGCCCCTAACAACAGACAGGCTTCTCTAGGTACATTAACAGACTGGTTAGCTGGCCCCTAACAACAGACAGGCTTCTCTAGGTGCATTAACAGACTGGCTAGCTGGCCCCTAACAACAGACAGGCTTCTCTAGGTACATTAACAGACTGGCTAGCTGGCCCCTAACAACAGACAGGCTTCTCTAGGTACATCAAAAGATTGGCCACTGTCCTTGCCTGTCCTGGGTAGCTAGCCTGGGGAGATTGGCTGGCCACTGCTCTGGGGTAAGAAAGACAACAGGTTGGCCATTCTCTGGATAATCAACAGGCTAGTCATTGCCCTGGCATGGGTAGCTAGCTTAATCAACAGGTGGGTTGGCTAACCCTAACTCCAGGTACAACAACACAACAGGCTGGCCCTAGCCCTGTCCTGTCCTGTGTAGCTAGCTGACAGATTTGGCTGGCCACTGCTCTGGTGTAGGCCTAATACAACACGTTGTCTAGCTGGACCTGCCCTGTCCTGGGTAGCCTAATCAAACCTACCCCTGGGTAAGACAAGAGGCTGTCTAGCTGGACCTGCCCTGTCCTGGGTAGCCTAATCAAACCTACCCCTGGGTAAGACAAGAGGCTGTCTAGCTGGACCTGCCCTGTCCTGGGTAGCCTAATCAAACCTACCCCTGGGTAAGACAAGAGGCTGTCTAGCTGGACCTGCCCTGTCCTGGGTAGCCTAATCAAACCTACCCCTGGGTAAGACAAGAGGCTGTCTAGCTGGACCTGCCCTGTCCTGGGTAGCCTAATCAAACCTACCCCTGGGTAAGACAAGAGGCTGTCTAGCTGGACCTGCCCTGTCCTGGGTAGCCTAATCAAACCTACCCCTGGGTAAGACAAGAGGCTGTCTAGCTGGTCGCTGCTCTGAACGTAATCACCTGGAGGAAGAGAACATCTCTTCATTCTCTCTGATCACACCTCCACATGGCCAGCACTGGGCTGAGTGTGTGTGGGGGGATAAGAGTGTGTGGGGGGTATGAGTGTGTGTGTGTGTGGGGGGTATGAGTGTGTGTGTGTGGGGGGGGGGGTGAGGAGGAGAGCGAAAGAGACTGTGTACACATATACTTGCATACACTTGTATCAATGTAACTTTAGTTTTTTTGCCAGTGTCTGTGTGTGTGTTGTGTCTGTTTATGAGAGTGTGTCAGTGTGCATGTTTACAACTGTCTACGACAGACAAAACATCACAACAGTGAATCATCTCCACTATAAGCCCTCCTGTAGCTCAGTTGGTAGAGCATGGCGCTTGCAATGCCAGGGTTGTGGGTTCAATTCCCACGGGGGGGCCAGTATGAAAAATGTATGCACTCACTAACTGTAAGTCGCTCTGGATAAGAGTGTCTGCTAAATGACGTAAATGTAAGGAGCCTCTTGCCTCTTGTGGTTGAGATCGAGCTCACTATCGTCAACATGGCAATTTTACATTAGTCAATTACTAGTCAATTAATAAAGGAAGAGTATTGGAGCTACTGCACGACAACAGTGGCTGATCATTTGACAGGCATTAGTCAATTAGTCACATACACTGAGTGTACAAAACATTATGAACACCTGCTCTTTCCATGACATAGACTGACCAGGTGAATCCAGGTGAACGCTATGATCGCTTATTGATGTCACTCATTAAATCCACTTCAGTCAGTGTAGATGAAGGGGAGGAGACAGGTTAAAGAATGATTTTAAAGCCTTGAGACAATTGAGACATGGATTGTGTATGTGTGCTATTCAGAGGGTGAATGGGCAAGACAAAAGAATTAAGTGCCATTGAATGGGGTATGGTAGTAGGTGCCAGGCGCACTGGTTTGTGTCAAAAACTGCAACGCTGCTGGGTTTTTCAAACTCAACAGTTTCCCGTGTATATGAATAATGGTCCACCACCCAAAGGACACCCAGCCAACTGGACACAACTGTGGGAAGCATTGGAGTCAACATGGGCCAGCATCCCTGTGGAACGCTTTCGACATCTTGTAGAGTCCATACCCCAACAAATTGAGGCTGTTCTGAGGGAAAAAGGGGGGGGGGGGTTACAGTTCAATATTAGGAAGGTGTTCCTAATGTATGGTATACTCAGTGTACAGTGCATTCGGAAAGTATTCAGACCCCTTGACTTTTTACACATTTTGTTACGTAACAGCCGTATTCTAAAATGTATTAAAATGTTTTTTCCCCTCATCAATCTACACACAATATCCCATAATGACAAGCAAAAACAGTTTTTTATACATTTTTGCTAATTTATTAAAAACTGAAATATACACATTTACATAAGTATTCAGACCCTTTACCCAGTACTTTGTTGAAGCGCCTTTGGCAGCAATTACAGCCTCGAGTCTTCTTGGGTATGAAGCTACAAGCTTTGCACACCTGTATTTGGGGAGTTTCTCCCATTCTTCTCTGCAGATCCTCTCAAGCTCTGTCAGGTTGGATGGGGAGCGTTGCTGCACAGATACTTTTAGGTCTCTCCAGAGATGTTAGATTGGGTTCAAGTCCGGGTTCTGGCTGGGCCACTCAAGGACATTCAGAGACTTGTCCCGAAGCCACTCCTGTGTTGTCTTGGCTGTATGCTTAGGGTTGTTGTCCTGTTAGAAGGTGAACCTTCGCCCCATTCTGAGGTCCTGAGCACTCTGGAGCAGGTTTTCATCAAGGATCTCTCTGTACATTGCTCTGTTAATCTTTGCCTCAATGCTGACTAGTCTACCAGTCCCTGCAGCTGAAAAACGTCCCCGCAGCATGATGCTGCCACCACCATGCTTCAACGTAGGGATGGTGCCAGGTTTCCTCCAGACGTGACGCTTGGAATTCAGGCCAAATAGTTTAATCTTGGTTTCATCAGACCAGAGAATCTTGTTTATCATGGTTAGAGTCTTTAGGTGCCTTTTGGCAAACTCCAAGCTGGCTGTCGTGCCTTTTACTGAGGAGTGGCTTCCGTCTGGCCACTCTACCATAAAGGCCTGATTGGTGGAGAGCTGCAGAGATGGTTGTCCTTTTGGAAGGTTCTCCCATCTCCACAGAGGAACTCTGGAGCTCTGTCAGAGTGACCATTGGGTTCTTGGTCACCTCCCTGACCAAGGCCCTTCTCCCCCGATTGCTCAGTTTGGCCGGGCGGCCAGCTCTGGGAAGAGTATTGGTGGTTCCAAACTTCTTCAATTTAAGAATGTGTTTTTGGGGACCTTCAATGCTGCAGAAATGTTTTTGTACCTTTCCCCAGATCTGTGCCTCGACAAAATCCTGTCTCGGAACCCTACGGACAATTCTTCGACCTCATGGCTTGGTTTTTATCATCAGTTATCAGGTAGTATTGGTTATGTTTCCTTGTCAGACGTTTCTTTTGTTTTGTATAGAGTCATGTTCGTTATTATTAAACTCACTAACTGAACCTGCTTCCTGACTCCCTGTATCGACGTTACAGAGTGTGTGTGTGTGTGTGTGTGTGTATGTGTGTGTGTGTGTGTGTGTGTGTGTGTGTGTGTGTGTATGTGAGTGTGCGTGCGTGCGTGCGTGCGTAGTGTGTGTGTAGTGTGTGTGTAGTGGGTAATGTGTGTGTGTGGTGTGTAGTGTGTGTAGTTTGTAGTGTGTAGTGTATAGTGTGTGTAGTGTGTAGTGTGTAGTAGTGTGTAGTGTATAGTGTGTAGTGTGTAGTGTATAGTGTGTAGTGTGTAGTATGTAGTAGTGTGTAGTGTGTAGTGTGTAGTATGTAGTAGTGTGTAGTGTGTAGTGTGTAGTGTATAGTGTGTAGTGTGTAGTGTGTAGTATGTAGTAGTGTGTAGTGTGTAGTGTGTAGTAGTGTTTAGTGTGTAGTGT
>NW_028167012.1:0-57500 GCF_964263955.1 Coregonus lavaretus | reverse complement strand
TTCGGATCGTATCATTCTAAATGAACCAATATCGTCCTTGAATCGTATCGACAACCACGAATCGTGATACAAATCGAATCGTTGTTAAAACGAATCGTTACACCCCTACTATTTAACAGTCTGATGGCCTTGAGATAGAAGCTATTTTTCATTCTCTCGGTCCCAGCTTTGATGCACCTGTACTGACCTCGCCTTCTGGATGATAGCGGGGTGAACAGGCAGTAGCTCAGGTGGTTGATGTCCTTGATGATCTTTTTGGCCTTCCTGTGACATCGGGTGCTGTAGGTGTCCTGGAGGGCGGGTAGTTTGCCCCCGGTAATGTGTTGTGCAGACCGCACCACCCTCTGGAGAGCCTTGCGGTTGCGGGCGGTGCAGTTGCCGTAGCAGGCGGTGATACAGCCCGACAGGATGCTCTCAATTGTGCATCTGTAAAAGTTTGTGAAGGTTTTAGGTGCCAAGACAAATTGCTTTAGCCTCCTGAGGTTGAAGAGGCTCTGTTGCGCCTTCTTCACCACACTGTCTGTGTGGGTGGTCCATTTCAGTTTGTCAGTGATGTGTACGCCAAGGAAGTTGAAGCTTTCCACCTTCTCCACTGCGGTCCCGTCGATGTGGATAGGGGGGTGCACCCTCTGCTGTTTCCTGAAGTCCACGAAGTCCAGGATCCAGTTGCACAGGGTGGGGTTCAGACCCAGGGCCTCAAGCTTAATGATGAGCTTGGAGGGTACTATGGTGTTGAATGCTGAGCTATAGTCAATGAACAGCATTCTTAAATAGGTATTCCTCTTGTCCAGATGGGATAGGGCAGTGTGCAGAGTGATGGCGATTGCATCGTCTGTGGATCTATTTTGGTGGTAAGCAAATTGAAGTGGGTCTAGGGTGACAGGTAAGGTGGAGGTGATATGATCCTTGACTAGTCTCTCAAAGCACTTTATGATGACAGAGGTGAGTGCTACGGGGCGATAGTTGTTTAGTTCAGTTACCTTTGCTTTCTTGGGTACAGGAACAATGGTGGACATCTTGAGGCAAGTGGGGACAGCAGACTGGGATAGGGAGAGATTGAATATGTCCGTAAACATTCCAGCCAGCTGGTCTGCGCATGCTCTGAGGACGCGGCTAGGGATGCAAGTTTAAATGTTTTACTCACGTCGGCCACGGAGAAGGAGAGCCCACAGTCCTTGGTAGTGGGCCGTGTCGGTGGCACTGTGTTATCCTCAAAGCGGGCGAAGAAGGTGTTTAGCTTGTCCGGAAGCAAGATGTCGGTCTCATCGTCTTGCACCCTTGCTGTTTAGTACTTTGTTTTTGTTGCAGAATCCTTGAACTTCCAAGACCTGCATTATTTTTATTTGTTTCTCTCAACATGACGGGGTTTGGGCACAGATCTAGGATCAGCTTAACCCCCCAGAATCCCAACCCTGAATCAGTATCTAGGGACAACTTAATCCTTTTGTTGGGAAAAAGGGCTGACGGGATAAGAGTGTGGAAAACTGAAATTGAAGTGATCCGAGCAGTCAAATCCCCATGTGGAGAGGTTTGTGTGTGTGTGTGTGTGTGTGTGTGTGTGTGTGTGTGTGTGTCAGGGGTTTAGGACGGGTCAAATTCCCATGACTACAGGAAATTAAAGTGTATTTCCACTGCAAAGGACTCCTCCTGCACTCTCCACATGCCAGAGCAAGGGCTAATCTTTGAGCGCTTTCAATGCTCCGTGTGTGTGTATGCGTGTGTGTGTGTGTTCCTACGTGGTGTGTACTTGGTGTGTGTGTGTGTGTTCCTATGTGCTCTGTACTTTGGTTTTACTATCCTTGTGTGGACCAGAACCTTGTGGGCAAAAAGGCTATTTTAGGCTCAGGGGTTAGGTTTAGAGTTAGGGTTAGGTTTAGAATTAGGGTTTGTGTTTGTGCTGGTATTAAACCTTTGGTTGGCCTATTGCAACTGCTCTGTCTCCATATTGCAAGTCAGTCTGGTCTGGAGAGTGTGGAGGAACATTGGGAATTAGGGTTAGGGTTAGGTTTAGGGTTAGGGTTAGGAGTTAGGTTTAGGAGTTAGGTTTAGGGTTAAGTTTAGCGTTAGGGTTAGGGTTAGGAGTTAGTTTTAGGGTTAAGTTTAGCGTTAGGGGTTAGGGTTAGGGTTATAAATCTGTAATTCTCATTGAAAGCAAGTCTAAGAAGCGGTAGATATGTTCTATGTGCACTATTTCTATTCTTCCCATTCTTAAGTTTCATTTTTGCATCTTTTACTTTGGGTTCTGTACAACAGCTTCAAACAGCTGAAAATACAATATTATTGGTTATGGAAAATAGAGAGAGAGGTGGTGAAAGAAATAAATAAATAAAGAAAGAAATAAAGAAAGAAAGAAAGAAAGAAAGAAAGAAAGAAAGAAAGAAAGAAAGAAAGAAAGAAAGAAAGAAAGAAAGAAAGAAAGAAAGAAAGAAAGAAAGAAAGAAAGAAAGAAAGATACAGTGTATATATAGAATCAGGGAGAAAGGCTGCGAGAGAAAAAGAACGACAGAAGGAGAAAGAGAAAGAAGGGAAGTTTGAAAACAATGAAAGACCCTGTGGGGTTACACTATGATGAGAAAATAAAACACAGTCTCACCAAATAAGCACAGATCTTACTGCTAGGAACAGAGATTTCAGAAATAAGCATTGTCAAGGCATTGCCAGGAAACCAACACACACACACACACACACACACACACACACACACACACACACACACACACTATAAGAATAATAAGCCAGGGCTTCTGGTATTGACTTTAACAGCAGAACAGAACAGAACCTCCATCCGTCCCACCAGGAGTCTGCACCCATAATATGAGACTTCAGTGTGCGTGCTTGCGTACCTGCATGTGTGTGTATATGTGTGTACGTGTATATGTGCGTGTATATAGTTGCGTGTGTGTGTAAATGTGCGTTTGTGTGTATATGTGCGTGTGTGTGTGTATGTGTGTATATATGTGCGTGTGTATACGCGTGTGTGTGTGTGTCTCTGTGTGTGTGTATATATGTGCGTGTGTATACGCGTGTGTGTATATGTGCGTGTATGTGTATACGTGTATGTATATGTGTGTGCGTGCGTGTATATGTGCTTTCACAGCTCGCTCCATAATATACATTCATGAGCCATCATTGACACAATAGTTAGCCTGATAAACCAGGGGAGGTGGCTGGCTAGCTAGTGGAGGCTGACAGGGGAGGTGGCTGGCTAGCTAGTGGAGGCTGACAGGGGAGGTGGCTGGCTAGCTAGTGGAGGCTGACAGGGGAGGTGGCTGGCTAGCTAGTGGAGGCTGAAAGGGGAGGTGGCTGGCTAGCTAGTGGAGGCTGACAGGGGAGGTGGCTGGCTAACTAGTGGAGGCTGACAGGGGAGGTGGCTGGCTAGCTAGTGGAGGCTGACAGGGGAGGTGGCTGGCTAACTAGTGGAGGCTGACAGGGGAGGTGGCTGGCTAGCTAGTGGAGGCTGACAGGGGAGGTGGCTGGCTAACTAGTGGAGGCTGACAGGGGAGGTGGCTGGCTAACTAGTGGAGGCTGACAGGGGAGGTGGCTGGCTAACTAGTGGAGGCTGACAGGGGAGGTGGCTGGCTAGCTAGTGGAGGCTGACAGGGGAGGTGGCTGGCTAGCTAGTGGAGGCTGACAGGGGAGGTGGCTGGCTAGCTAGTGGAGGCTGACAGGGGAGGTGGCTGGCTAGCTAGTGAAGGCTGACAGGGGAGGTGGCTGGCTAGCTAGTGGAGGCTGACAGGGGAGGTGGCTGGCTAGCTAGTGGAGGCTGACAGGGGAGGTGGCTGGCTAACTAGTGGAGGCTGACAGGGGAGGTGGCTGGCTAGCTAGTGGAGGCTGACAGGGGAGGTGGCTGGCTAGCTAGTGGAGGCTGACAGGGGAGGTGGCTGGCTAGCTAGTGGAGGCTGACAGGGGAGGTGGCTGGCTAACTAGTGGAGGCTGACAGGGGAGGTGGCTGGCTAACTAGTGGAGGCTGACAGGGGAGGTGGCTGGCTAGCTAGTGGAGGCTGACAGGGGAGGTGGCTGGCTAGCTAGTGGAGGCTGACAGGGGAGGTGGCTGGCTAGCTAGTGGAGGCTGACAGGGGAGGTGGCTGGCTAGCTAGTGGAGGCTGACAGGGGAGGTGGCTGGCTAGCTAGTGGAGGCTGACAGGGGAGGTGGCTGGCTAGCTAGTGGAGGCTGACAGGGGAGGTGGCTGGCTAACTAGTGGAGGCTGACAGGGGAGGTGGCTGGCTAGCTAGTGGAGGCTGACAGGGGAGGTGGCTGGCTAGCTAGTGGAGGCTGACAGGGGAGGTGGCTGGCTAGCTAGTGGAGGCTGACAGGGGAGGTGGCTGGCTAGCTAGTGGAGGCTGACAGGGGAGGTGGCTGGCTAGCTAGTGGAGGCTGACAGGGGAGGTGGCTGGCTAACTAGTGGAGGCTGACAGGGGAGGTGGCTGGCTAGCTAGTGGAGGCTGACAGGGGAGGTGGCTGGCTAACTAGTGGAGGCTGACAGGGGAGGTGGCTGGCTAACTAGTGGAGGCTGACAGGGGAGGTGGCTGGCTAGCTAGTGGAGGCTGACAGGGGAGGTGGCTGGCTAGCTAATAGAGGCTGACAGAGTCTCTGTATGAGGTCTCCACCCCACGGAGAGAGACATGAATATTCCCTCAAGTGACTGGCTCTGAATGACTGACCCCCTCCCTTTGACCGTTATGAGCACAGACTTCCTCCCTGTGACAGTTATGAGAATGTCCCTGATTAAATTAACATGAAATAAAATGAAATAAAAATGACTGAACTGGCCCCCTCCCTGTGACAGTTATGAGAGAGTTGTGACTAATTGAGGCATGCATGCTTTTTATTTTTGATGCTTTTTATTTCTTTATATAGCATAGTCATGCTGCTATAGAGCTGTCTAACAATGACATTGACTGATCTGTTTCCTATTCACAGATTCTATAGGGAATTAGTTATAGTACCATAAAGTTACCATAGAATTAGAATTTACTGGAACAAATTCAGTGAAAACCTTTTCTATAACGAGTCTTGATACTATAGCGTTGTCCAGTGACTTTGTCAGTGTTGTATTACAGAATTCTACTACCATAGAATTGGAACAAAATAGGTGAAAATCTGTCCATGACTGGGCAACTGCTGTTACTGTAGAACATTTGCTGGATGCTGTATGGTTGTACACAAGAGGTTCCGTGGCACCTTAATTGGGGAGGATGGGCTCGTGGTAATAACTGGAGCGGAATTTTCGGAATGGTATCAAGTACACCAAACACATGGTTTCCAGGTGTTTGATGCCATTCCATTTACTCCGTTCCGGCTATTATTATGAGCCCCCTGTGTTTGAATAGCAGCTGTGTGACAGAAACTATGCTTTACTGAGGGGCCCAGGAGTAGGGTGAAGTTTCCCCTAGACGCTGATCCTAATTCAGTTTTGCATTTTCCCCACTAATGGTTAAGGTTAGGATTGGGGGAGGGGAAGCTGATCCTAGATCTGTACCCAGGGGAAACTTCACCCCGGAGAGAGTGGCCTGTATCCCTCTGATTCCAGAGTTTGGGAAAAGAGAGAAAAAGGAGGGACGAAAAGGATGAAAGAGGGAAAGATAGGGATGAAAGAGGGAAAGAGAGGGTTGAAAGAGGGAAAGAGAGGGTTGAAAGAGGGAGAGAGAGGGTTGAAAGAGGGAAAGAGAGGGATGAAAGAGGGAAAGAGAGGGTTGAAAGAGGGAAAGAGAGGGATGAAAGAGGGAAAGAGAGGGTTGAAAGAGGGAAAGAGAGGGATGAAAGAGGGAAAGAGAGGGTTGAAAGAGGGAAAGAGAGGGATGAAAGAGGGAAAGAGAGGGTTGAAAGAGGGAAAGAGAGGGATGAAAGAGGGAAAGAGAGGGTTGAAAGAGGGAAAGAGAGGGATGAAAGAGGGAAAGAGAGGGTTGAAAGAGGGAGATAGAGGGATGAAAGAGAGGGTTGAAAGAGGGGGAGAGAGGGATGAAAGAGGGAGAGAGAGGGTTGAAAGAGGGAGAGAGAGGGATGAAAGAGGGAGAGAGAGGGATGAAAGAGGGAGAGGGTGATGAAAGAGGGAGAGAGAGGGTTGAAAGAGGGGGCGAGAGGGATGAAAGAGGGAAAGAGAGGGTTGAAAGAGGGAGAGAGAGGGATGAAAGAGGGAAAGAGAGGGTTGAAAGAGGGAAAGAGAGGGTTGAAATAGGGGGAGAGGGGACCACTGCGCCTCCCGAGTGGTGCAGTGGTCTAAGGCACTGCATCGCAGTGCTAGCTGTGCCACTAGAGATCCTGGTTCGAATCCAGGCTCTGTCATAGCCGGCCGTGACCGGGAGACCCATGGGGCGGCGCACAATTGGCCCAGCGTCGTCCAGGGTAGGGGAGGGAATGGCCGGCAGGGATGTAGCTCAGTTGGTAGAGCATGGCGTTTGCAACGCCAGGGTTGTGGGTTCGTTTCCCACGGGGGGCATAAAAAAAGAATGTATGCACTCACTAACTGTAAGTCGCTCTGGATAAGAGCGTCTGCTAAATGACTAAAATGAAAGAGTGAGAGAGAGGGATGAAAGAGGGAAAGAGAGGGATGAAAGAGAGGGTTGAGAGGGATGAAAGAGAGGGTTGAAAAAGGGGGAGAGGGGGTTGAAAGAGGATGAGAGAGGGTTGAAAGGATGAAAGAGAGTGTTGAAATAGGGAGAGAGAGGGATGAAAGAGGGAGATGGATGAGAGAGAGGGAGAGAGATGGATGAAAGAGGGAAAGAGAGGGATGAAAGAGGGAAAGAGAGGGATGAAAGAGAGGGTTGAGAGGGATGAAAGAGGGGGTTGAAAGAGGGGGAGAGGGGGTTGAAAGAGGATGAGAGAGGGATGAAAGGATGAAAGAGAGTGTTGAAATAGGGAGAGAGAGGGATGAAAGAGGGAGATGGATGAGAGAGAGGGAGAGAGATGGATGAAAGAGGGAGAGAGAGGGTTGAAAGAGGGGGAGAGAGGGTTGAAAGGATGAAAGAGAGTGTTGAAATAAGGAGAGAGAGGGATGAAAGAGGGAGAGAGATGGATGAGAGATGGATGAAAGAGGGAGAGAGAGGGAGAGAGATGGATGAAAGAGGGAGAGAGAGGGTTGAAAGAGGGGGAGAGAGGGTTGAAAGAGGGGGAGAGAGGGATGAAAGGATGAAAGAGAGTGTTGAAATTAGGGACAGAGAGGGTTGAAAGAAGGGGAGAGAGGGGAGGAGAGAGATGAAAGAGGGATGAATGAGGAAGAGAGAGGGATAAAAGAGGGCGAGAGAGGGGTGAAAGAGGGGCAAAGCAGGGAAAAAAACCTCTTCCTGTAAGTGATGCGGACTAACGATTAATTATATTACGTAAAACATACAGATGTAGGCTCTTCATTTAGCCAGTTTGCTACAGCATGAAAATAATCCTGCAGCAACAGGATATGTGAATTATTATGTGGATTATAATTAGCTGACATTTTTTTGTAGCGGTTGATACATTTTTTGTTAGGGCAAATCAAGTCTGACATTTTAAAGTGGAAATTACTTTAGAAGCCATTTTAAACCTGAATATAGTTTGCATTTCCTGCTGTGCAAGAAAGTTCTCAGCAACAAAAGAGTGATCAAATGAAGATCCTACATCTGTACTGCAGATAATTCTCACATTGCAGGTTTCCGGTCCAACATATGGCAAACATATACAATGAATCTACTACGTGCTTCTCAAGGCTGAATCCCAAATGATTCACAATGATAAAAGCATCCATGGGAACAAATGGATAAAACATGGATGTGCTGGGTAAAAAATTGGGTTGACAAAGGACTTGATTGTGTTATGAAACCAACCAGCTACTAACCCAAAGTTAACTAACTGAAGTTCCCTCTAGGTAAAATGTTTACATATCTTGCACTACTCATCTCATATGTGTTGTGTTTTAAGCTGTCCTTTATCAAATCTTATGGTATATGTTACTGGTTGAAGCAGATATTTAAAAATGTATGCTCTCACTAACTGTAAGTCACTCTGGATAAGAGCGTCTGCTGAATGACTAAAATGTAAAAAGTAAATGTAAAATAAAGTTATTCTATTCTATTCTCCATTCCTAACGATTGTGACCAAAAAGTTACACTTTCCAATACATATTTTTATTTGTAAAAATACAGGAGTCTCTTCTACTCTTTTACTTCAGGTCAAAAAAAACTCACGCAGTAAATCAATGAAAAGAGACGTTGTATAACTTTTGTTTAACTTTTGAATGTTATTCTGTTGCTTTGACCAATTCTGTTGCTATTCTGTTGCTTTGACAGTGTCCTAGACAGTTGACTGATTAGAGAGAGTTCAGGGGTTAAAGGTCAAGAGGTTAACATTCTTAAAGTAGACATGGCTGGAGAAGCACTGAGTCTGTTCAGGGTAATGCCTCTTACGTAACCCTGGTGACAAGAGAGAGGAATGTAACCCCTCCTACTCCTACTATTCTTCTTCTTCCTACTTCTGAATTAGATTTGATTAGATTGGACATCTTACTCCTACAGTACTCTTCTCTTCCATCTCAAGTTAGGCTATTTCAGAGCTGTTTTGACGGATTTACTATTTACTGGTACTGTAAACTTCTCTCTGAGATTTATTGAAGTAATATAGGCTGGGAGTGGTGGTGGAATGAGCAGAAAACAGGTAGTGAGCTTCTGTTTACTGAAGGCCCTAAGGGTTTTCTTAAGAATCTGGAGATCATATTATACTGTATGTCATATCCCTGTCATATCACTAATCCCTCTTGATCTTGTTCAATGATATGTATAGCAAAGTATAATTAATTAAGAAATTACAATCAGCGAGAATCAGCGTTTTTACAGGACTTTATGTTTGCGTCCATCCTGTCTAGTATGACCATAGAGTCTACTCCTCCTGTCTAGTATGGCCATAGTCTACTCCTCCTGTCTAGTATGGCCATAGAGTCTACTCCTCCTGTCTAGTATGGCCATAGAGTCTACTCCTCCTGTCTAGCATGGCCATAGAGTCTACTCCTCCTGTCTAGTATGGCCATAGAGTCTACTCCTCCTTTCTAGCATGGCCATAGAGTCTACTCCTTCTGTCTAGTATGGCCATAGAGTCTACTCCTCCTGTCTAGTATGGCCATAGAGTCTACTCCTCCTGTCTAGCATGGCCATAGAGTCTACTCCTCCTTTCTAGTATGACCATAGAGTCTACTCCTCCTGTCTAGTATGGCCATAGTCTACTCCTCCTGTCTAGCATGGCCATAGAGTCTACTCCTCCTGTCTAGTATGGCCATAGAGTCTACTCCTCCTTTCTAGCATGGCCATAGAGTCTACTCCTCCTGTCTAGCATGGCCATAGAGTCTACTCCTCCTGTCTAGTATGGCCATAGAGTCTACTCCTCCTTTCTAGCATGGCCATAGAGTCTACTCCTCCTGTCTAGTATGGCCATAGAGTCTACTCCTCCTGTCTAGTATGGCCATAGAGTCTACTCCTCCTGTCTAGCATGGCCATAGAGTCTACTCCTCCTTTCTAGCATGGCCATATACTGTAGTAATTACTCCTCACTTGTAAAGTTCTGGGGACTTCCATCTCATATAACATAACATATTTCTGTTCTTTTAGCATGGCCATATTTTAACTACTACCCCTTCCTCTGTACTTCTGGGGATGCTGATGTTGAAGACGAGGTCCCTCTCCTCCAGATTCAAACCCCAATTGAGCAATGAAGAGCTTTACAATCTGGAGAGAGACCAGCATTGTACACATATCTCTGTCCGTCCTTTCTGGCATGGCCATAGTGTAACAGACCTATCAGTTCTGTAGCTCTGGGGATGCTGATGTTGAAATCCAGGTCCCTCTCCTCTCTCATCTCTCTTCCTCGCTTTCTCTTTTTGAATGCGGAATGAGGGAGAACTCGGTTTTGTTGTTTTGAAAAGTTGGTTGTTTTGAAAGTGTATTGGAAAGTTCTTTGTAGCTAGCTAACTTTTTAGTTTGGATCCCGCGACGCAGTTTGCATCAGTTGCTGGGACTGCTAGTCTCTGTCCAGTGATCCTGCCGACCAAGGACATGTCTGAGGAGCTATTTGGCGTAGCAGCTATCCTTGCTGCTAGCTAGCAGCATATCAAGCTAGCAGGGTTTTCTTGAGGGCTTGAACGCAGCCCGAGAAGTGGTTAGCCATTGTGGCTGGGACCGCAGATTGTCCCGGGTTCGTGGCTGTCTAGATCCCTGCTGTTTGTTGTTTTCAATCTTCCCTGTGACCTCCCTGTCTGGAACTGCGAGGAGTAACAGCGTAATATACGTTGCTAGCTACCATGACAAAGACCAAAGCCGGCGGGAGTACCGTTGTCGAGGACAATGGTGTCTCTCTATCACACTTGAAGGATATTTTAAACGAACAAAAAGAGTTCTACAAGCAGTTGTTACAACAACAAGAAAATAGCTTCAAGTGTTTTGTCCAAATGCTGGTGGATTCAACTAATAAAAGAATGGAGCCAGAGAGGTCCAGGACCTGAAGAACAGTTTGCAGTTCTCCCAGGGTCAACTCGATGAGTTGAAACAGGAGAACGGCAAGATGACAGCAATCTGTAAGTCATTGAGAGAGGACATCAGTTCTGTGTGTGAATCCATGATAATCTCGAGGGACAATCAAGGTGTAACAACATGGTTGTGGACGGAATTGCAGAATCTCCACATGAGACCTGGACGGAGTCTGAGGACAAAGTGAGGGAAATGATCTCTGTGAAATTGAAGATGGACCACAGGAAGATTGAGGTGGAGCGCGCCCACAGGACTGGAAAACCCACCACCGGCCCAGGTGACAGGCCCAGGCCGATAGTGGTTCCTGAGGTTCAAGCCCAGGCCGATAGTGGTTCCTGAGGTTCAAGGACAAGGTAGCTGTTCTGGAAAGAGCCAAGAACCTGTGTGGTATATCCTCCTCAACCAGGACTATCCTGAAGCTGTGCGCCAGAAGAGGAAATAACTTATCCCAGCCATGAAAGCTGCCAGAGCGCGTGGGGACATTGCTTACATCCGCTATGACAGGCTCATTGTCCACCCTCCCTTCCAGAAGCCTGGAAGGGATGAGAGAGCCAATTATTGATAAACATGCACCTGTTAAGAAACTGACTGTTAGAACTGTTAAGGCTCCATGGATTGATGGGGAATTGAAAAACTATATGGTTGAAAGAAATGGGACAAAAGGAGTGGCTTATACTGCAAATTGAGAAATTATGTGACTAAACTCAACAAAAAGAAGAAGAAACTGTATTATGAAGCCAAGATCAATGATATAAAGAATGATGGAAAAAAAACTTTTGAGTACTTTAAATGAATTTATAGGCAGTATTTCAAATTCAACTCCATCTTTCATCAAATCAGATGCATTGTTCATCACAAAACCATGTGATGTTGCCAAAGTGGCAAACTTAGGCAGGAAATGCCAACAATGAACAGCGAGCCATCGTATTCATGCATAAAAAAGTAAAAATAATGAAAGAAAAGCATTGCAAGTTTTAATTTTGTAAAGTTAGTGTGGGAGAGCTGGAACAATTATTGTTATCGATCAATAATGACAAACCTCCTGGTATTGACAACTTAGATGGAAAGCTACTGAGGATGGTAGATGACTCTATAGCCACTCCTATCTGTCATATCTTTAATCTGAGCCTAGAGGAAAGTCTTTGTCCTCAGGCCTGGAGGGAAGCCAAAGTAATTCCGCTACCCAACAGTGGTAAAGTGGCCTTTACTGGTTCTAACAGCAGACCTATAAGCTTGCTGCCAGCTCTTAGCAAACTTTTGGAAAAATGGTGTTTGACCAAATACAATGCTATTTCTCTGTAAACAAATTAACAACAGACTTTCAGCATGCTTATAGAGAAGGGCACTCAACGTGTACTGCACTGACACAGATGACTGATGACTGGTTGGAAGAAATTGATAATAAGATTGTGGGAGCTGTACTGTTAGATTTCAGTGCAGCCTTTGCTATTATTGACCATAACCTGTTGTTGAAAAAACGTATGTGGTATGGCTTTTCAACCTCTGCCGTATCGTGGATTCAGAGCTACAGTGGGGGAAAAAAATTTAGTCAGCCACCAATTGTGCAAGTTCTCCCACTTAAAAAGATGAGAGAGGCCTGTAATTTTCATCATACGTACATGTCAACTATGACAAAAAAAATAGACAAAAAAATCCAGAAAATCACATTGTAGGATTTTTAATGAATTTATTTGCAAATTATGGTGGAAAATAAGTATTTGGTCACCTACAAACAAGCAAGATTTCTGGCTCTCACAGACCTGTAACTTCTTCTTTAAGAGGCTCCTCTGTCCTCCACTCGTTACCTGTATTAATGGCACCTGTTTGAACTTGTTATCAGTATAAAAGACACCTGTCCACAAACTCAAACAGTCACACTCCAAACTCCACTATGGCCAAGACCAAAGAGCTGTCAAAGGACCCCAGAAACAAAATTGTAGACCTGCACCAGGCTGGGAAGACTGAATCTGCAATAGGTAAGCAGCTTGGTTTGAAGAAATCAACTGTGGGAGCAATTATTAGGAAATGGAAGACATACAAGACCACTGGTAATCTCCCTCGATGTGGGGCTCCACGCAAGATCTCACCCCGTGGGGTCAAAATGATCACAAGAACGGTGAGCAAAAATCCCAGAACCACACGGGGGGACCTAGTGAATGACCTGCAGAGAGCTGGGACCAAAGTAACAAAGCCTACCATCAGTAACACACTACGCCGCCAGGGACTCAAATCCTGCAGTGCCAGACGTGTCCCCCTGCTAAAGCCAGTACATGTCCAGGCCCGTCTGAAGTTTGCTAGAGTGCATTTGGATGATCCAGAAGAGGATTGGGAGAATGTCATATGGTCAGATGAAACCAAAATAGAACTTTTTGGTAAAAACTCAACTCGTCGTGTTTGGAGGACAAAGAATGCTGAGTTGCATCCAAAGAACACCATACCTACTGTGAAGCATGGGGGTGGAAACATCATGCTTTGGGGCTGTTTTTCTGCAAAGGGACCAGGAATAATGATCCGTGTAAAGGAAAGAATGAATGGGGCCATGTATCGTGAGATTTTGAGTGAAAACCTCCTTCCATCAGCAAGGGCATTGAAGATTAAACGTGGCTGGGTCTTTCAGCATGACAATGATCCCAAACACACCGCCCGGGCAACGAAGGAGTGGCTTCGTAAGAAGCATTTCAAGGTCCTGGAGTGGCCTAGCCAGTCTCCAGATCTCAACCCCATAGAAAATCTTTGGAGGGAGTTGAAAGTCCGTGTTGCCCAGCGACAGCCCCAAAACATCACTGCTCTAGAGGAGATCTGCATGGAGGAATGGGCCAAAATACCAGCAACAGTGTGTGAAAACCTTGTGAAGACTTACAGAAAACGTTTGACTTGTGTCATTGCCAACAAAGGGTATATAACAAAGTATTGAGAAACTTTTGTTGTTGACCAAATACTTATTTTCCACCATAATTTGCAAATAAATTCATAAAAAATCCTACAATGTGATTTTCTGGATTTTTTTTTCTAATTTTGTCTGTCATAGTTGACGTGTACCTATGATGAAAATTACAGGCCTCTCTCATCTTTTTAAGTGGGAGAACTTGCACAATTGGTGGCTGACTAAATACTTTTTTCCCCCACTGTATCTATCCAATAGAACTCAAAGTGTTTTCTTTAATGGAAGCTTCTCTAAAACTATGAGCATTGTATTTGATACATATCATTCCCTAAGTTCTAGACCTCAGCTGAATCTGGTAATGAACGGTGTGGCTGTTGAACAAGTTGAGGAGACTAAATTACTTGGCATTACCTTAGATTGTAAACTGTCATGGTCAAAACATATAGATTCAATGGTTATAAAGATGGGGAGAGGTCTGTCCGTAACAAAGAGATGCTCTGCTTTTTTGACACCACACTCCAAAAAGCAGGCTCTAGTTTTGTCTTAACTTTATTATTGTCCAGTCGTGTGGTCGAGTGCTGCAAGGAAAGACCTAGTTAAGCTGCAGCTGCAGCTGGCCCAAAACAGAGCGGCACGTCTTGCTCTTCACTGTAATCACAGGGCTGATATAAATACTATGCATGCCAGTCTCTCTTGGCTAAGAGTTGAGGAGAGACTGCCTGCATCACTTCTTATTTTTATAAGAAACATTAATTTGTTGAAAATCCCAAATTGTTTGCATAGTCAACTTACACACAGCTCTGACACTTACCCCACCAGACATGCCACCAGGGGTCTTTTCAAAGTCACCAAATCCAGAACAAATTCAAGAAAGCGTACAGTATTATATAGAGCCATTATTGCATGAAACTCCATTCCATCTCATATTGCTCAAATAAACAACAAACCTGGTTACAAAAAACAGATGAAGCAACACCTCACGGCACAACGCCTCTCCCCTACTTGACATAGATAGTTTGTGTGTATGTATTGATATGTAGGCTATGTGTGCCTTTAAAAAATATATATATGTAGTTCTGTCCTTGTCTATTAATGTTCTGTAATGTTTCATGTTTCATGTTTTGTGTGGACCCCAGGAAGAGTAGCTGCTGCTTTTGCAACAGCTAATGGGGATCCTAATATAAAATACCAAATACCACATTTCAGTTCCATACCTCTGGGGATGCTGATGTTGAAGTCCAGGTCCCTCTTCTCCAGATGGTAACAGGCC
This sequence comes from Coregonus lavaretus, assembly GCF_964263955.1. NCBI lineage: Eukaryota > Metazoa > Chordata > Actinopteri > Salmoniformes > Salmonidae > Coregonus > Coregonus lavaretus. The sequence goes on along the minus strand of NW_028167012.1, from coordinate 42,867 downwards.
ACCTCCTGCAGCCGGGCTCGCTCCAGCTCAGACAGGCTCTGGATGGGTACTGGCTGCAGACGGACACTCTGGCCCAGCATGGTTGCCCACGTATGGTCACCCTGGAGGAGAGAGAGAGAAAAAGACAGGGATAGTGTTAGATGTGTATAAACATATGTACAGTGCATTCGGAAAATATTTAAACCCCTTGACTTTTTCCACATTTTGTTATGTTACAGCCTTATTCTAAAATGGATTAAATAAAATAAAATAAACTCAGCTATCTACACACAATACCCCATAATGACAAAGCGAAAACCGTTTGTTTAGAAATGTTTGCACATTTATAAAAAACAAAACAGAAATACCTTATTTACATAAGTATTCAGACCCTTTGCTATGAGACTCGAAATTGAGCTCAGATGCATCCTGTTTCCACTTATCATCCTTGAGATGTTTATACAACTTGATCGGAGTCCATCTGTGGTAAATTCAATTGATTGGGCATGATTTGAAAAGGCACACACCTGTCTATATAAGGTCCCACAGTTGACAGTGCATGTCAGAGCAAAAACCAAGCCATGAGGTCGAAGGAATTGTCCGTAGAGCTCCGAGACAGAATTGTGTCGAGGCACAGATCTGGGGAAGGGTAACAAAAATATTCTGCAGCATTGAAGGTCCCCAAGAACACAGTGGCCTCCATCATTCCTACAGCTGGCCGCCCGGGCAAACTGAGCAATCGGGGGAGAAGGGCCTTGGTCAGAGAGGTGACCAAGAACCTGATGGTCATTCTGACAGAGCTCTAGAGTTCCTCTGTGGAGATGGGAATGCCAAGTGTCACATCTGGAGGAAACCTGGCACCATCCCTACGGTGAAGCATGGTAGTGGCAGCATCATGCTGTAGGTATGCAAAGCTAACATCAAGGCAAACGGTGGCTATTTGAAGAATCACAAATATAAAATATATTCTGATTTGTTTAACACTTTTTTGGCTAATACATGATTCCATATGTGTTATTTCATAGTTCTGATGTATTCAATATTATTCTACAATGTAGAAAATAGTAAAAATATAGCAAAACCCTTGAATGAGTAGGCGTTCTAAAACTTTTGACCGGTAGTGTAGGGTACGTCCCAAATGGCACCCTATTCCCTACATAGTGCACTACTTTTAACCAGGGACTATATAGGGAATAGGCTGCCATTTGTGATGCATACATAGCCAGAGGCTAGGCCTACTGAGAGCTTAACAACATCTTTACTGTATCTCTTTTCTGTCACTCTGACAGAGCTCTAGAGTTCTTCTGGAGATGGGAGAACCTTCCAGAAGGACAACCATCTCTGCATCACGTCTGGAGGAAACCTGGCACCATCCCTACGTTGAAGCATGGTGGTGGCAGCATCATGCTGTGGGGATGTTTTTCAAAGGCAAGGACTGGGAGACTAGTCAGGATCGAGGCAAAGATGAACGGAGCAAAGTACAGAGAGATCCTAGATGAAAACCTGCTGTCACGCCCTGGCTCTGGGACTCTTATATGTTGAGCCAGGGTGTGTAGATTCTATGTGTTTGTGTTTCTATGTTAGGATCTAGTTCATGTGTATCTATGTTGGCCGGGGTGGTTCTCAATCAGAGGCAACGAGAATCAGCTGTTGCTTGTTGTCTCTGATTGGGAACCATACTTAGGCAGCCTGTTTGGCACAGTGCATTGTGGGATCTTGTTCCGTGTTGGTTTGTGTTTGCTACCAAGGACTTCACGTATCGTTTTGTTGTTTTTGTTCGTGTGGTGAATATATAATAAAGTATGTTCTCATTCCACGCTGCGCATTGGTCCAATCCTTTTGACGATCGTGACACCTGCTCCAGAGCGCTCAGGACCTCAGGTTCACCTTCCAACAGGACAACAACCCTAAACACACAGCCAAGACAACGCAGGAGTGGCTTTGGGACAAGTCTCTGAATGTCCTTGAGTGGCCCAGCCAGAGCCCGGACTTGAACCCGATCAAACATCTCTGGAGAGACCTGAAAATAGCTGTGCATCAACGCTCCCCATCCAACCTGACAGAGCTTGAGAGGATCTGCAGAGAAAAATGGGAGAAACTCCCCAAATACAGTGTCACACCCAAGAAGACTTGATGCTGTAATCGCTGCCAAAGGTGCTTCAACAAAGTACTGAGTAAAGGGTCTGAATAATTATGTAAATGTGATGTTTCAGTTTTTCAATTTGTAATAAATTAGCAGAAATGTCTAAAAACATATTTTTTCTTTGTCATTATGGGTATTGTACGTAGCTTGATGAGGGAAAAAACAATTTAATCAATTTTAGAATAAGGCTGTTTTCTAACAAAATTTGGAAAAAGTAAAAGGGGTCTGAATACTTTCCGAAGGTACTGTATGCTAGCCTGGTCCCAGATCTGTTTGTGCTCTTGCCAGCCCCATTGCTGTCAATATCAAGCCAAACATCACAGTTCCATAAGGAGTTGGGAAGAGAACAGAAACAGACTGGCACCCAGGCTAGGAAGATGTTATTTTAGGATTTAATCAAATGCTGGTCTAGAACATTAGAGTAACTAATGCTGTTCTAGAATCAGAATTAACTGGTCTAGAACATTAGAGTAACTAATGCTGTTCTAGAATCATAATTAACTGGTCTAGAACATTAGAGTAACTAATGCTGTTCTAGAATCATAATTAACTGGTCTAGATCATTAGAGTAACTAATGCTGTTCTAGAATCAGAATTAACTGGTCTAGATCATTAGAGTAACTAATGCTGTTCTAGGATCAGAATTAACTGGTCTAGAACATTAGAGTAACTAATGCTGTTCTAGGATCAGAATTAACTGGTCTAGAACATTAGAGTAACTAATGCTGTTCTAGAATCAGAATCAACTGGTCTAGAACATTAGAGTAACTAATGCTGTTCTAGGATCAGAATCAACTGGTCTAGAACATTAGAGTAACTAATGCTGTTCTAGAATCAGAATCAATTGGTCTAGAACTTTAGAGTAACTAATGCTGTTCTAGAATCAGAATCAACTGGTCTAGAACATTAGAGTAACTAATACTGTTCTAGGATCAGAATCAACTGGACTAGAACATTAGAGTAACTAATGCTGTTCTAGAATCAGAATCAACTGGTCTAGAACATTAGATAACTAATGCTGTTCTAGGATCAGAATCCACCGGTCTAGAACATTAGAGTAACTAATGCTGTTCTAGAATCCTTTATAAATTGAAAAACAGTCAAAGGTAACAGTGTATCCATATGAAGTAATGTAGCCTAAAATGTATAGGATAATCAACGAGGGGTTATGCTTTCTATGGAAAATAATGAACGACGTTGAAGTTGTGTGGAACTAACATTACACAGAGTTTCATTATTTTCCAGAGAACGCATAGAGCCCCAATCCCTTTTATACCATGGCTATAATATGAAATGTGTTAATTTGCCATTAGAAATGTGTTCAACATCCACTGAAGTAGCTAAATTTACTAGACATACTTGCTAGTTTAGCTAACCAAACCATCAGTCCTAGCTTGCTATTATGAAAGCCGAATTCAAGACTGCCATTAATGTTTTAAATTCGATTTTTGCTTTCAAAAGCAGCTCAAACATAGAACATGTAAGAGTGAACTAAAACCATTGAATTCTACCGTGCTGATATACTCTGCGTTATAGGGAAATAATGCACGCTCTAGAATGCCCTTCAAGCCAATCAGAAACGAGTATTCAACAATGCCATGTTATAAAATGTAATGTAGTTGCATTTAGCCTAATCCCCAACATCTATAGTAATACTTAGACTAATCCTAGTAGTACTTAGCCTAATCCCCAACATCTATAGTAATGCTTAGACTAATCCTAGTAACAAACATTTTGACATGGTGAAGTAATGGATGGCATGGTATTATTATAGAGAGAAGGATTGGTATTAACATGGTAAGGGAGTGGAGAGAAGGATTGGTATTAACATGGTAAGGGGGTGGAGAGAAGGATTGGTATTAACATGGTAAGGGGATAGAGAGAAGGATTGGTATTAACATGGTAAGGGGGTGGAGAGAAGGATTGGTATTAACATGGTAAGGGGATAGAGAGAAGGATTGGTATTAACATGGTAAGGGGATAGAGAGAAGTGTTCAGATGGATTCTTTCTCTACAGTCCATTCCTGGGTGATTGCCAGGCAATATTAATGGAATGGGCACAGGATGGAGGGAGTTGGGGAGGTATTGAATGACAAATAAAGAACAGAGAGAGGAAATAAAAGAAAGGGAGTAAGAAAGAATAAAGAGAGAGAAAGAATAAAGAGAAAGAAAGAATAAAGAGAGTGTCACGCCCTGACCTAGAGAATTCTTGTTGGTTGGGTCAGGGTGTGAGTTTCAGTTTGAGATCTATGTGATTATATTCTATGTTGGAGATCTAGTATGTGTATGTCTAGGTTTGGCCGGGTGTGATTCCCAATCAGAGGCAGCTGTCGCTCGTTGTCTCTGATTGGGGATCATACTTAGGTAGCCTGGTTGCCTACCTTAGTTGTGGGATCGTGACTCTGGTTTGGCTTGTTTGTGTGTAGCCATAGTCAGCGTCACGTTACGTTGCTTTTGTTGAGTGTTTATTTGTTCAAATAAACATGTACGCATACCACGCTGCACCTTGGTCTGACCCGTCTCTCAACGACCGTGACAGAGAGAGAAAGAATAAAGAGAGAGAAAGAATAAAGAGAGATAAATAATAAAGAGAGAGAATATAAAAAATAGGTGTTTTCTTTGACGGTGGATTGCGGTGACAACATGGGAAGTAAGAACAGACGTGTGTGTGTGTGTGTGTGTGTGTGTGTGTGTGTGTGTGTGTGTGTGTATACAGTATATGTGTGTACGTGCTTTCATGAGTGTGTGTGTTTGTGTGTGTACACACACGTTTTTCTCTAGTGGCATTTCAGTAAAACAATAAGCTAAGCCCCTTTTCCAAGTCTAGTCTGAGCCTCAACCATAACATGTAGTAGTGACAGGCCAAATACTGAACCAACAACCCCCTGGTATATTACTACAGCTAATACTGAACCAACAACCCCCTGGTATATTACTACAGCTAATACTGAACCAACAACCCCCTGGTATATTACTACAGCTAATACTGAACCAACAACCCCCTGGTATATTACAACAGCTAATACTGAACCAACAACCCCCTGGTATATTACAACAGCTAATACTGAACCAACAACCCCCTGGTATATTACAACAGCTAATACTGAACCAACAACCCCCTGGTATATTACTACAGCTAATACTGAACCAACAACCCCCTGGTATATTACAACAGCTAATACTGAACCAACAACCCCCTGGTATATTACTTCAGCTAATACTGAACCAACAACCCCCTGGTATATTACTACAGCTAATACTGAACCAACAACCCCCTGGTATATTACAACAGCTAATACTGAACCAACAACCCCCTGGTATATTACAACAGCTAATACTGAACCAACAACCCCCTGGTATATTACAACAGCTAATACTGAACCAACAACCCCCTGGTATATTACAACAGCTAATACTGAACCAACAACCCCCTGGTATATTACAACATTTAATACTGAACCAACAACCCCCTGGTATTTTACAACAGCAAATACTGAACCAACAACCCCCTGGTATATTACTACAGCTAATACTGAACCAACAACCCCCTGGTACATTACAACAGCTAATACTGAACCAACAACCCCCTGGTATATTACTACAGCTAATACTGAACCAACAACCCCCTGGTATATTACAACAGCTAATACTGAACCAACAACCCCCTGGTATATTACTACAGCTAATACTGAACCAACTACCCCCTGGTATATTACTACAGCTAATACTGAACCAACAACCCCCTGGTATATTACAACAGCTAATACTGAACCAACAACCCCCTGGTATATTACTACAGCTAATACTGAACCAACAACCCCCTGGTATATTACAACAGCTAATACTGAACCAACAACCCCCTGGTATATTACTACAGCTAATACTGCACCAACAACCCCCTGGTATATTACAACAGCTAATACTGAACCAACAACCCCCTGGTATATTACAACAGCTAATACTGAACCAACAACCCCCTGGTATATTACTACAGCTAATACTGAACCAACAACTCCCTGGTATATTACTACAGCTAATACTGAACCAACAACCCCCTGGTATATTACAACAGCTAATACTGAACCAACAACCCCCTGGTATATTACAACAGCTAATACTGAACCAACAACCCCCTGGTATATTACAACAGCTAATACTGAACCAACAACCCCCTGGTATATTACTACAGCTAATACTGAACCAACAACCCCCTGGTATATTACAACAGCTAATACTGAACCAACAACCCCCTGGTATATTACTACAGCTAAGGTACCTCTGCTCTAAGAACCTGGCCTTTCCACTGGCTTTACAGTGGGCTGTTTATGTTGAGTGGTTATATGGACTGTGTATGTGAGGTTGGGGGGAGAGGGGGGTTGCGTGTGTGTGTGAGAGAGGATTCTGGAACCATTGTTATGATTCTAAGAAGGTTGTATACTTTCTCATGATGATATGGTTCTGTTCTGTTACAAGAATAAACCATGATTAGTGTCAGGTGACCCGATGACTGCTCATACACTTGACTGACTGGATATGAATCATTTCATCTCCATCACTACCAGGCCTGTTCCGTTTAATTTTCCTCATTTCATTTATTTTCCTTGTTTGTCATGTCTGCACCGGGTAAGCTTTCCACTGGAGTCATCACCTGCCTGACCGGGCCGGGAGTCAAAGGTCAGAGGTCGTCACACATGTCAAGTGATGGGAGTGGGGTAAATTGAGCCATTTTTTACATTCAGCATCACTACGTCAATGGTGTGGTATATTGTATACCTTAAATGTATGGCTACATTCTGATATAGTTCTCTCTGTTCAATATTACTTACCCTTCCATTTCTTGACCAGTTGTCTGTGACAGGGATGTTGTTTCAATGTGCCAGTTCTCTGCATTTGAGGCTACTAAACCCATGAAACGGGTCCGTGAGATTCTTGATATTTTTAGCAAGCTCAGACTCCATGTCATCAGATAAGACCTTGTGTTCCTCTGCTACTCTGTCATATCCTCTCTTTCACACAGGTAGGTAGCTTAGTGGTTAAGAGCGTTGTGCCAATAACCGAAAGGTCGCTGGTTCTAATCCCCGAGCCGACTAGGTGAAAAACCTGTCGATGTGCCCTTGAGCAAGGCACTTAACCCTAATTGCTCCTGTAAGTCGCTCTGGATAAGAGCGTCTGCTAAATGACCAATTTATTTATGTTAGTTTTCTTTTTTGTCAGTGTGCCTCTTCAGTGTCATTCAGTCTATTTCTTCATCCATTTCTGCTGCTCGAATGGATTTCTTCCCTTCTCTCACTTCCTTGGCAACAGGAACAACAGCAACAACAACAGTAACTTCCTTAACAACAAGACCCTGAACAGCTTCTACCCCCAAGCCATAAGACTTAAACAGCTACCCGGCCATAAGAGTTAAACAGCTACCCGGACTATCTGCATTGACCCTTTTAGCACTAACTTTTTTGACTCATCACATACGCTGCTGCTACTGTTTATTATCTGTCACTTTATTCCTAGTTACATGTTCATACTGTATCTACCTCGACTACCTCGTACCCCTGCACATCGACTCAGTACTGGTACCCCATGTATATAGCCAAGTTGTCGTTACTCATTATGTATTTATTATTACTTTTATTACATGTTTTACTTTTAGATTATTTCTCTATTTTCTTTCCTTGCATTGTTGGGAATAGCCCGTAGGTAAACATTCACTGTTAGTCTATACCTGTTGTTTACGAAGCATGTGACAAATAACATTTGGTTTGATTCGATTTGATTTGGCTGCTCTCTCAAGAACCTCAAGGGGGGCTAGACCCCTGCTGGTTTCACGTTTGTATACATGGGGCATGATGAAAGAGAAAGGAAACCTAGTCAGTTGCACAACTGAATGCATTCAAACGAAATGTGTCCTCCGCATTTAACCCAACCCCTCTGATGTCTGCTCTGTAACCATGGAGATGCATATTGAGTTCATATACATGACACATTACAAAAATACAAAGCATATTATGCATATAACTGACCAATTGTAGTCATCATTTGTATGGCTCAACTACACCAAGGCAAACATTTGGACAGAGCTACAAGGATGCACTTTCATGCTCAGTTTAGGACCGCATATTGTAACTTATAGAGACCCCAATTGATGTATAAAACAATCTTAAAATGATCTACTTTGGTTTAGATACAACAATCATAAAACCCATAACATAATACATTCCTTTGATTTGCTGAAAATCTGTTTGTTGGACCTAACTTGCTTACCACTTTTCCAATGTGGTTTCTTCCTTCACAGACTCCATGAATTGATAACCTCTTCCTAAATATTTGGTCACATGATTAATTTTGTGTATTGTTTCCCTAGAAACAAGGGGTGGCTCAACCAACCTAATCCCACTCTCCCCTACTAAACAGTGGTGTGTTAGGCAAAACAACAGATACTGTCAGAAAAGTTTTTAATTGATCCATTCAGGAAAAGACATTCAGGCTTTCAAACAATGAACGTAGTCTACAGTGGTGTAGTCATTTCACATTCATCTTCTATTGTTGTCCTGATTGGTAGCTGGGGACTCTCTCTCTCTCTCTCTCTCTCGCTCCCCCTCTCTCTCTCTCTCTCTCCCCCCTCTCTCTCGGAGGGGTTCCATTCCATGGCAGGAAGCAACACAATATAAAACATGAGGGACCCACCCTTAACCACACACACAGGAAGACCGAGGCAATGAATGGTAGAGAAACCACAACACACACAAACACATACACACATAAACATGTGGCTATTTGTGTACTTGTATGAGTGCATGTGTGTACGCCTGTGAGGAAAATGTACTAACGCTTCATCATCTCCACAGAAATGAAACACCCAGAACAGAGTCACGTCTCAGGCTAGTGCTGTGACTTGCTATTGAAATACTCAACGTGCACGTACAGGTATGGAATGTTATTCTTTACCTCTTTCACTACCTCAATATAACCAATCCAGTCCTGCTAATCATCTGAAACATGAAAAAAATATATATAAACAAATTAAGAGAAGGGAAGGAAATAAGGAATAAGTAGTTGTTTTCTGTGATCTTTCATTCTTTTTTTCTCTCTGTCAAGACAACCGGAGAGTTTATGGCTCTAGAAATATACTTCTAAAAAGCCTGACTACTATAGTTTCCATGCCCAGACAAACAGAGGATGTGTATGAGAAGAGGGGGATGAAGAGAGCTACATTAGAGGTGTGCTTCTTTTAGGGATCATATTCTACGTCCAGACGGCCTGATTCCACTCTTCAACCATCCAAAATGACAGTGGCAGCCTCTGTGTCTTAGCGTCAGTGAGGTGTGTCTTTGTGTGTGTGTGTGTGCAAACTTTGCATGCTTAAACGTGTGTGTGCATGCCCACTGTGTGTGTAGACTAACTGTAACAGTAGACTAACTAACTGTAATAAATAAAGACCTGGACACAAAGCTTTCCTCAGCTCCTTCAATGTTGGATTACTCCTGGGATACAAGTAGCAAGATTAGAAAGATGTATTCAGCTCAACTAAATGAAACTTCTCTCCTCTATTCTCTCCTCTACTCTCTCCTCTTCCTCTCTATTCTCTCTAATCTCTCCTCTATTCTCTCCTATATTCTCTCCTCTATTCCCTCTAATCTCTCCTCTAATCTCTCCTCTAATCTCTCTATTCTCTCCTCTATTCCCTCTAATCTCTCCTCTATTCCCTGTATTCCCTCTAATCTCTCCTCTATTCTCTCCTCTACTCTCTCCTCTATTACCCAGACCATTGTCCAGATCATTGATAGTTCACTACACAGAGGGATAGACTATAGTTAGAACAGGCATGAAACATGGACACATCTCAAAAATGTTTAGGTCCGAAAACATTAGATAAACCTTGACCTTTTGAGTGAACTGTCACTTTACCATGCCGTGTTTTCAAAAGAGCCAGACTGTTTCCAGCTAGCGGTCTCCAATCTCTGACTTCATTCCCAGTCCTTTGTTCAACCAAGTACCTCCTGTTATGTAAACGGGCATAAACTGCATCCCTACGTAGTGCACTAGGGGCTCTGGTCAAAAGTAATGCACTATATAAGGAATAGGGTGCTATTTGGGACGGCGTCATAGTGTTTCTGTTTGATGAGGTCCAGCTATGTAACCTGGATTAGAGAGCTAAGTCATACAGATGAAGACTGATAACAGAGCACTGAGACTGAAATACCCCTGATAGCTTCCAGATGTGTTACATTTACTGAACCCAGACCTGTTGATCTTAGTATGAACACTAGACTATATTTTCTTCATCTGTCGACAGGCTGTCATTCTGAACGTAATGCAAACAATATTTACATAGAGACTAGCACATTTGCTGGGCTATTAGACTGGGCTACTTACAGAAATGCCCCCTGATGGCTTCCTCTTTCTAAAACTATTCTGTTGTTTGTGTTACAACACAAACAGCAACTACTGCCTTTCACACTCATAGGCGATAAAATCCCACTTCTGCACCACAGTCATTGAGAGGAATGCTATCAAGACTGTGATTTTTTTATAATAAATTCAAAAATAACAAACTAAGTGTTACATCATTTACTGGACCAGCAATTAACCAGACCCCTTTCATGTTAGAAAGAACAGGCTACGTTATACTCATCTGTCAACAGCCATTGTTTCCGTTGGAGCCATCCATATGAAGAACATATGCACACACTTATTGAAGTCTCTTTGGTTTAAAGAGTCTGCTAAATGGCATACTGTATATTAAATATATTATTATATTATTGAAACGCAAACAATATTTAGTCTGATTTCCATTGAGATTGACAGTAGGTCTTATTGTATGAATGGGACGTAACTGTAAGAGATGAGGACCAAACACTCAATCCTGCAAGTAGCTATAGGTTTATATGGGACAGTAGATATCTGTTTAGAAACCACACCACATCCGTTAAGTAACGTTACCTACCACATAAAGCCTAAATCGATTATTAGCTTGAAATTATAGATAAAATGACAAATCAAACCTGTGCGTTCCACACACCAAATGGCAGTCTTGTACATTGAGTTAGTCCCTATCGGTATGTGTAACTGTGTGTGTGTGTGTGTAACTGTGTGTGTGTGTGTGTGTGTGTGTGTAACTGTGTGTCCATATAGGCCTAATCAGTAGCAGTACACTACCAGAACAGCCCTGTTGAGCTTCAGTGTGATCGTGACTTGGTTGACGTCATCCATGAGCCCTAGGCTCTACCTGCTATTATTATTACATCACAGACACAGGAAACGCTGTCCTGGTCACTCTAAATGTCACCAGACTCCATCACAGACACAGGAAACGCTGTCCTGGTCACTCTAAATGTCACCAGACTCCATCACAGACACAGGAAACGCTGTCCTGGTCACTCTAAATGTCACCAGACTCCATCACAGACACAGGAAACGCTGTCCTGGTCACTCTAAATGTCACCAGACTCCATCACAGACACAGGAAACGCTGTCCTGGTCACTCTAAATGTCACCAGACTCCATCACAGACACAGGAAACGCTGTCCTGGTCACTCTAAATGTCACCAGACTCCATCACAGACACAGGAAACGCTGTCCTGGTCACTCTAAATGTCACCAGACTCCATCACAGACACAGGAAACGCTGTCCTGGTCACTCTAAATGCCACCAGACTCCATCACAGACACAGGAAACGCTGTCCTGGTCACTCTAAATGTCACCAGACTCCATCACAGACACAGGAAACGCTGTCCTGGTCACTCTAAATGTCACCAGACTCCATCACAGACACAGGAAACGCTGTCCTGGTCACTCTAAATGCCACCAGACTCCATCACAGACACAGGAAACGCTGTCCTGGTCACTCTAAATGTCACCAGACTCCATCACAGACACAGGAAATGCTGTCCTGGTCACTCTAAATGTCACCAGACTCCATCACAGACACAGGAAACGCTGTCCTGGTCACTCTAAATGCCACCAGACTCCATCACAGACACAGGAAACGCTGTCCTGGTCACTCTAAATGCCACCAGACTCCATCACAGACACAGGAAACGCTGTCCTGGTCACTCTAAATGCCACCAGACTCCATCACAGACACAGGAAACGCTGTCCTGGTCACTCTAAATGCCACCAGACTCCATCACAGACACAGGAAACGCTGTCCTGATCACTCTAAATGCGGTCATGGCTAGACGGGATTCAGCTTTTGTCAAATTCACGTCGGATTTAACTTTTCATAGCAGGTTATGAGAATTTACGCAGCAGGTTAGGAGAATTAGCGTTGCAGGTTAGGAGAATTAGGTTAAGGTTAGGAAAAGGGTTAAGGTTAGCTAAAATGCACCAAAAAAAACGTTTGACCTTAATTTGACAAAAGCTGGATCCATTCTAGCCATGACCATTCAAAGTGAGGAAGGAAAAAGCCATTTGAATGGAAACAACCCTGATTCTGATCCTTTCCATTCTTCATGACAATAGCTGTACAGCGTAACAATTAGTCAGAGGACAGGTCTATATGCGTTATGTACTTTAGCCAACTCCTCTCTGACCATCACTGTTATACCATAACCTACTACGAAAACAATAGTCATGTAATGATCAAGTTTACACAGAATCTAAAAAAAAACTCTGAATCTAACCTGCATTGTCCCAGGTCTGTTTGTGTTTCGGCCAACTTCTCTCTGAGGACATGTGGTGTACTCTAACAACATCAGTCAGGATTAAGATTAGATTGGTTAAATAAAGATCACACAGATCTGGGACACTCTGCCAACAACATTCAGGATTTAGATTAGATCAGTTAAATAAAGATCACACAGATCTGGGACCAGGCTACTCACTTAGAATCCACACAGAATCAGCGTTCTAAACTACCACGCAGAAGAGGTGAACCTGAGCTCCAAAGACATGGAAGGAGAGGAGACACAACGCATCCATTTCTGCTTTGTGGAAGAGAAACAGACCAACAAACATACTATTGTGATCATCTGATTTGATCTCTAAAATCAATGGAGGTTACTAACCTGACAATATCTCTATTTGACTTTATTTGTTCTAATTAAGTTTGTATTTCAGTCACATGCAGGAGTGTGTGATTTACACAAAGCCTTTCTTGGTGCAAGTCACTCTATACCAGAGGACTTCCATTTGAATTTCATCTGTGTATTTGACTTTATTTGTTCCGTCTACTGTTGATGAAGTCATATTGAATTTTAAATGAACCCTCGTTTGAATTCTTTCCATCAAGCTTGGTCAATACAACCTGACATAAGACACACGTTCAGGTTTTCCAAAGTGATTGATTAGATATAGATAGTTGTTATCTTTGATATTGATCGGATACTTAAGGTCTGATAACTAGGGCAAAGACTGTGTTTGTTGTTTTCAGTATCTTTCTTTGTATGAAAATGTATGTATTTTGAAACTGTATTTCAGTATGAAAAATGTATGCACTCACTACTTTAAGTCGCTCTGGATAAGAGCGTCTGCTAAATGACTAAAATGTAAATGTTGTTGTAATTACACAAACGAATGTGGCCGTTTCACCATGAAGGATAGCAGCTTTAATACACCGCACACACTTTCTGTGAGACTCCAGGACATGGAGACAGACAATAGAAAACACTAGAAATGCTGGAAACTGGAAGAACACACACACACACACACACACACACACATTCACTCCATACCTTATAGAACTTAGCGACACAACAAATACACCCTCAGTCGTTTCAACTGAAGAGAATGAGTCTCGACAATTGTGTCAGACTTTGTGACTTACAAACAGCTCTAAAGACAGTAGCAAGAAACACACACCTATTGAACACACACACCCAGAGAACACACACACATATTGACCACACACACACTTACTTGAGAGAACCTAGCAACACGACACACACACACACTTTAACTGAAGTAAATTAGTCTCAACAATATAGACACAAACTGACACCATACCTGTAGGTGGGGAATCAGTGGGAAGATCCAGTCAGTGAGCCCGCTCAGAGACGAGCTGACAGGGAGAAGATATGTCCTGCAGTCTGCTCAGCTACCGCTCACAGCCTCACACTCAGTAGAGACGCCAAAATACTCTCACTCAGTCAAACTCACGCAGCAGAGACGCAAAGCAGGTGTGTGTGTGTGTCAGTCCAAATGGGGCATGAGGGAACACACAGGGTGGAAAGAGAGCGAGACAGAGCGAGAGACAGACGGAGAGAGAGAGAGACAGAGAGAGAAGGTGCGAGAGACAGACGGAGAGAGAGAGAGACAGAGAGAGAAGGAGCGAGAGAAAGGGGAAGAGAGATATCTGCTCCCTCCATCTGCTGGAGTTAATCAGTGAGCTGAGTCTCGCTGCCAAGGAATCACTTCATTTCACATAAACAGTGTGCAGAACAAGGGAGGGGAAGAGGAGGAGGAGGGGAAAGAGGGGAGGAGGTTGAGGAGGGGGGACGGGAGGGGGGAGGAGGGGAGGGGAGGAGGAGGGAGGAGGGGGGAGGAGGGGAGGGGAGGAGGAGGGAGGAGAGGGGAGGAGGGGGGAAAGTCAGTTTATTCCTTTCTTGGTTCAATTATTGTTATTAAATCACTCATGATAACTGCAACTATACTGATACTATTTGGTCTTTATTTAATCAGGTGAAAATAACATAAGGTAGAACAAATGTGAGCAAATGAAGTGAGTTTGTGTGTTTGTGTGTGTGTGTTGGAGTGCCAGTGTGTGTAAAGTCCTGTTCCTGTGAGTGTGCATGGAGACAGTGCAAAAACAAGGGTCAACTCAGATAGTCCGTGTAGCCATTTTGTTTGCTATTTAGTTAGCTATTTAGCAGTCTTATGGCTTGGGGATAGAAGCTGTTCAGGAGCCTGTTGGTGTCAGACTTGATGCACCGGTACGGCTTGCCGTGCGGAAGCAGAGAGAACAGTCTATGGCCTGAGTGGCTGGGGTCTTAAATAAGGAGTACAGGAGGGGACTAAGCACACACCCCTGTGTGGCGTCCGTGCTGAGGGTCAGTGTGGCGGAGATGTTGTTGCCTACCCTCACCACCTGGGGGCGGCCCATCAGGAAGTCCAGGATCCAGTTGCAGAGGGAGGTGTTCAGTCCCAGGTTCCTGAGCTTGGTGACTAAGTTGGAAGGGACAGTGGTGTTGAACGCTGAGCTGTTGTCAATGAACAGCATTTTCACATACTGTGGGTATTGCTCTTATCTAGGTGGGTGAGGGCAGTGTGGAGTGCAATTGAGATTGCATCGTCTATGGATCTGTTGGGGCGGTATGCACATCGGAGTGGGTCTAGGGTGGCTGGGATGATGGAGTTAATGTGTGCCATAACCAGCCTCTCAAAGCACTTCCTGATTACAGATGTGAGTGCTACAGGGCTGTAGTCATTGTGGCATGAAGCCTTAGAGTTCTTGGGAACATTAATGATGGTGGTCAGCTTGAGACTTGTGGGGATTACAGACAGGGACAAGGAGAGGTTGAAAATGACCGTGAATTTGCCTGCCAGCTGTTCTGCGCATGCTCTGAGAATGCGCCCTGGAATACCATCCGGCCCCATGGCCTTGCGAGTGTTGACCTGATTAAAGACCTTACTCACGTCGGCCTCGGAAAGCGCGATCAGCCAGTCCTCTGGGTTGGTGGGGGCCCTCACGCACGGCACGGTGTTGTTATTGTCCAAGTGTCATGTCTTACGTCGTGCCATCAGACCTGAAACCTGCTACTCATATTACTGCTGGTGCCATCAGACCTGAAACCTGCTACTCATATTACTGCTGGTGCCATCAGACCTAAAACCTGCTACTCATATTACTGCTGGTGCCATCAGACCTAAAACCTGCTACTCATATTACTGCTGGTGCCATCAGACCTAAAACCTGCTACTCATATTACTGCTGGTGCCATCAGACCTAAAACCTGCTACTCATATTACTGCTGGTGCCATCAGACCTAAAACCTGCTACTCATATTACTGCTGGTGCCATCAGACCTAAAACCTGCTACTCATATTACTACTGGTGCCATCAGACCTAAAACCTGCTACTCATATTACTACTGGTGCCATCAGACCTAAAACCTGCTACTCATATTACTACTGGTGCCATCAGACCTAAAACCTGCTACTCATATTACTGCTGGTGCCATCAGACCTAAAACCTGCTACTCATATTACTACTGGTGCCATCAGACCTAAAACCTGCTACTCATATTACTGCTGGTGCCATCAGACCTAAAACCTGCTACTCATATTACTACTGGTGCCATCAGACCTAAAACCTGCTACTCATATTACTGCTGGTGCCATCAGACCTAAAACCTGCTACTCATATTACTGCTGGTGCCATCAGACCTAAAACCTGCTACTCATATTACTGCTGGTGCCATCAGACCTAAAACCTGCTACTCATATTACTGCTGGTGCCATCAGACCTAAAACCTGCTACTCATATTACTGCTGGTGCCATCAGACCTGAAACCTGCTACTCATATTACTACTGGTGCCATCAGACCTAAAACCTGCTACTCATATTACTGCTGGTGCCATCAGACCTAAAACCTGCTACTCATATTACAGCTGGTGCCATCAGACCTAAAACCTGCTACTCATATTACTGCTGGTGCCATCAGACCTAAAACCTGCTACTCATATTACTACTGGTGCCATCAGCAGTAATATGTGTGTGAGAGTGCGCGAGAGAAACAGAGAGCGCGAGAAGGATCAAAGATGATTCTGGTAAATCTGGAAGTGAATGAAGTGAGCGAGTCTGCACATTTTATGGGAATACAGAAATACAGGATGGAAATATTGATTTATTTAACCAGGAAGTCCCATTACTCTGACTGTACAAGAAGGTCAATAGGTCAAGAGCAGGCCAAGAGGAGGTAAGCAGAGTTAAGTCTCCAGATATCCTGAGATGTATTTGAAGTTTCATTCCAAAATGCTATATATTCATTTTCAGAAATGTTGGTAAATGAGCTTTTATTGTTTAAAGAAATTATGAAAGAGATTGGTGTGTTTTTGCACTATCTAATCATGGCATGGGGTTGTTCAATGACAGACATTTTGTTTAAAATCCATCACTTGATGGTTTAATTTCAGAGACAAATAATCATGTTTTTTTGCAAAATGCTATATATATCCACCTGTACTCCCGAGTGGCGCAGTGGTCTAAGGCACTGCATCGCAGCGCTAACTGTGCCACTAGAGATCCTGGTTCGAATCCAGGCTCTGTCGCAGCCGGCCGCGACCGGGAGACTCATGGGCGGCGCACAATTGGCCCAGGGTAGGGGAGGGAATGGCCGGCAGGGATGTAGCTCAGTTGATAGAGCATGGCGTTTGCAACGCCAGGGTTGTGGGTTCGTTTCCCACGGGGGGCCAGTATAAAAAATATAAAAAAATATATATGTATTCACTAACTGTAAGTCGCTCTGGATAAGAGCGTCTGCTAAATGACTAAAATGTAAATCTCAAATAAATAAGTAGTACGGATAGGTTTTACACAGTCAAATGTAACAAATAACAACATTTTGAATAAAGAAATGTACAAACTATACATTTGTGACATCAATATTAAAACTATGTTAAAAAAAAAAAGAATGAAAGATAATCACATATCACAGTCAAATATACAGCCTCATTGTTTTGATTTTATTGTGTTACTTTTTTGTATTTTATTTTATTTAGTAAATATTTTCTTTGTCCTGTCATATAACAAGTAAAAACACCTGACCATTGTTGAACAATTATGAAACCAGCAATGCTGCAGCTTCACTCAACAGTTGGTTTGGCCCAGAACAGAGTGGCCTGTGAACAGCCATGGAAGCAATGAGATCTAGGATCCTCTGGCATAGAGAATCATATAAAATAGACTGTATGTACCCTGATGTATCATTAACCATATAGCAAGGGAACTCCAGTCTAAAAACCATACTGCTTGTGATCAGGGCTGGAGTAGGAGAGGACAGGGAGAGAAAGAGATTGGGTGAGAAAACATCGGGGTCTTTGAGTTGGATTTCACAGATGTACGCACACACACACACACACACACACACACACACACACACACACACACACAAAACACACAGACCCTTGCAACTAACGTCAAACCAAGGACAGCCATTGACTCTACTGCCCCCTTCAGTTTAAAGTATGCACCTACATATCACTACAACCACTGGTCACTGAGGCAGTTTGAGAGAAGCAGAGAGAAAAGCCAAACGGCATCAAACACAGAAGTCCCCTAAGTCACAGTAAGATCCAGACCACTCAAGCTGCCCTTAGCGGACTGCTATAGTCCTCATGTCCCGTCATTGAAAAGTAGGTTGATGGCTGAAAGCATGAACCTTGCCCTGTCTGAGTTGTCGCCAATAACAACACATTTTAACACACACACAGAACGTCGTAGAGGTAGAGGTAATGTACTGTGTGTTGGTATTAAGTTACCCACAGGTACCCAGTGTGTTGGCCTTCTTCCACACACCTACGTGACTGAAGGACTGGCCAAGACAATGTTGTGTCCATAGAGATCCTATTAAATTACTAGAGGGGCAATTTCATAAACCCTCAAGGTTCCAAAATTGTCATATAATTATAAATACAGTTTATACAGGTTTTATAAAAAAGATGTCAGTATAAATAGCTTATAAAATATATGTAAACAGACCATAAATGTCTCAATTTTAGTTTTCTTGGAAATCTGAGAGTGCTATTATATGATACAATATCAGTACTTGTTGCATTTACACCTTGTCTAAAACCTATCATCTACTGATTTCAGCCAGTGTATGGCTGTGGATTGACTTTATTGTTTGAAAGAAATGTTGGCACATTGGCAGTTAATTTTAACAATTTATTGAATCATTCCTCTAAAACTGGCTGGCTAGCTCGATAGCTTGGGACTATAAGGTTGTATCTGCAAAAAAAATGATTCTGAGATAATTGGCTTTGAAATTCTGAACCTTTATTGGTTTGAATGGTGTCAGCTATTTTTATCTTGTATTCTTATTAACTTAACAACATTAATTGGGGTATTTAGAGTACTATATAGGTAGACAACATTGAACATAACAAGAAATAACCTTATAGTCCCAAGCTCTCGAGCTAACAAACATACAGTGCAGATAAATAAAATGTGTTATTTCACACAATATCTTATCACAGCACTGGCAAACCATGGTTGACCAACTCCCTGACCAAAATGGCTGTTTTTTACATATAAATATAATTCATAGAAATTCTAGTAAACTCATGGGGTACACTCGCAATGGCTGCCTGGTATTGTGATGCAATAATTTCCATGTTAATGTAGAATGTTCATTCAAATGATGTTAACTGATGTGGCTCATGCAATGGAATGTCTTTTTTGTAACGTCAGTTGAGTTGAATCAACAAATCACAGCACATATTGATGGGTACACTTCCTGCTTTTACTTCCTGCTTTGCTCCTATGGCCGCCAGTCCACCCATTATGCCATCATTGACTTGAATGGGGACGCCCGTTCTATTCATTCTGTTTCTGTCAGTGGAGGCTGCTGAGCGGAGGACGGCTCATAATAATGTCTGGAACAGAGTAAATGGAATGACATCAAACACATAGAAACCATGTGTTTGGTGTATTTGATACCATTCCACTTATTACACTCCAGCCAATTACCTTGAGCCCGTCCTCCCAAATTAAGGTGCTACCAACCTCCTGTGATCGTTTTCCTATCAGAAGAAGGTTCATGCCCATTCTAGTATTCTAATTCCTAATTCTATGGGCGTGTCAGCATAAAGATAACAGAGAGGAATCCCCTAATAGGGTGCCAAAACTTACCAACACCATGTATGAGGCAACAACACAGAAAAAGGTGAGCAGAACAGCAGTAGTTTCACAGAAGTCTATTGAATTTAGGTCCCAAACCAAACTAGCCTAAGGATAGGGTTAGAACCCTTTCCTCCAGTCAAATTACCAAATCGCCCTCTAGTGGCCTCATTGGTGGAATGTTATTAATATTTTTCATAATTTCATAATTCATAAAAATTATTTCAAAAACTCGCCGAAAAATCCAGTGTTTCTATGCCAAACGTTTTTGTAATATTTCAGTCTTCTGTGATGTACACTAACATTTAAAAGTTTGGGGTCACTTAGAACTTTCCTTGTTTCGAAAGAAAAGCAATCTTTTTCTCCATTAAAATAACATCAAATTGATCAGAAATACAGTGTAGACATTGTTAATGTTGTAAATGGCTATTGTAGCTGGAAACGGCTGATTTTTAATGGAATATCTACATAGGCATACAGAGGCCCATTATCAGCAACAATCAGTCCTGTGTTCCAATGGCACGTTGTGTTTGCTAATCCAAGTTTATCATTTTAAAAGGCTAATTGATCATTAGAAAACCCTTTTGCAATTATGTTAGCACAGCTGAAAACTGTTGTGCTTATTAAAGAAGCAATAAAACTGGCCTTCTTGAGTATCTGGAGCATCAGCAATTGTGGGTTCGATTACAGGCTCAAAATGGCAAGAAACAAAGAACTTTCTTCTGAAACTGGTCAAATTTCGGATCAATTTGATGTTATTTTAATGGACAACATTTTTTATTTTCTTTCCAAAAAAAAGGAAAGTGACCCCAAACTTTTGAACGGTACTGTAATGTTCATTGAGTATGATTAGCATCAATATAATGTTCATTGAGTATGATTAGCATCAATATAATGTTCATTGAGTATGATTAGCATCAATATAATGTTCATTGAGTATGATTAGCATCAATATAATGTTCATTGAGTATGATTAGCATCAATATAATGTTTCTGAGAAGATAAATGTTTCTAGGTAGCTGGGTCCCTTCACAGGGTTTCATATGACGCAAGATCTGGAGCATCACGTTATGTTTGCCTCCCAAAAGGCACCCTATTCCCTACATAGTGCACAAATGACCAGGGCCCTCTCCCTACATAGACCACTACTTTTGACTAGATCCCTATAGGGTCCTCATCAAAAGTAGTGCACTATATATAGAAATAGGGTGCTTCATATAATGGTAGAATAGAGGCATCACATTAGAAACGCCTGACTAATCATTGTACCTATCTTTAAGATCCTAGAACCAGACCTAGTTTAGACCCATTAGACAGTGGGGTTATTGTATGAGTACTGTGTGTGTGTGCGTGCATGCATGCGTGTGTGAATCACAACGTAATTGGAGAGCGATATGTGATAAGGCGTGGTATGTCATGAGGCTGTGAAAGAAAACGTACAAGATGGATACAGGATAAGTCTACTGTAATGTACTGTACTTAGTGTGACATTGGTGTGGACAGGAAGAGAACTCAATAGCAACCGCTTCGCAGACCGAAAATCCATTTAGAGAAGGGGAATAACGTCACGATTTAATCCACTATGAGATCAATTCAACTCTTATATGGTCAGTTCAACCCACTATGAGATCAATTCAACCCTTATATGGTCAGTTCAACCCACTATGAGATCAATTCAAACCTTATATGGTCATTCAACCCACTATGAGATCAATTCAACCCTTATGTGGTCAGTTCAAACCACTATGAGATCAATTCAACTCTTATGTGGTCAGTTCAAACCACTATGAGATCAATTCAAGCCTTATATGGTCAGTTCAACCCACTATAGAGATCAATCAAACCCTTATATGGTCAGTTAAAAAAACCCTATAGAGATAAATTAAACTCTTATATGGTCCGTTCAAACCACTATGAGATCAATTCAAACCTTATATGGTCAGTTCAAACCACTAGGAGATCAATTCAACCCTTATATGGTAAGTTCAACCACTAAGAGATCAATTCAACCCTTATATGGTCAGTTAAAAAAACACTACAGAGAACAATTCAACCCTTATATGGTCAGTTCAACCCACTATGAGATCAATTCAAACCTTATATGGTAAGTTCAACGCACTATGAGATCAATTCACTCCTTATATGGTCAGTCCAATCCACTATAGAGATCAATTCAAACCTTATATGGTCAGTTCAAACCACTATAGAGATCAATTCAAATCGTATATGGTCAGTTCAACCCACTATGAGATCAATTCAACTCTTATATGGTCAGTTCAAACCCCTATGAGATCAATTCAACCCTTATATGGTCAGTTCAACCAACTATGAGATCAATTCAACTCTTATATGGTAAATTCAACCCACTATGAGAGCAATTCACTCCTTATATGGTCAGTCCAATCCACTATAGAGATCAATTCAAACCTTATATGGTCAGTTCAAACCACTATAGAGATCAATTCAAATCGTATATGGTCAGTTAAAAACCACTATGAGATCAATTCAACCCTTATATGGTCAGTTCAAACCCCTATGAGATAAATTCAAACCTTATATGGTCAGTTCAACCCACTATGAGATCAATTCAAACCTTATATGGTCAGTTCAAACCACTATGAGATCAATCAAACCCTTATATGGTCAGTTAAAAAAACCCTATAGAGATAAATTAAACTCTTATATGGTCCGTTCAAACCACTATGAGATCAATTCAAACCTTATATGGTCAGTTCAAACCACTAGGAGATCAATTCAACCCTTATATGGTAAGTTCAACCACTAAGAGATCAATTCAACCCTTATATGGTCAGTTTAAAAAACACTACAGAGAACAATTCAACCCTTATATGGTCAGTTCAACCCACTATGAGATCAATTCAAACCTTATATGGTAAGTTCAACCCACTATGAGATCAATTCACTCCTTATATGGTCAGTCCAATCCACTATAGAGATCAATTCAAACCTTATATGGTCAGTTCAAACCACTATAGAGATCAATTCAAATCGTATATGGTCAGTTCAACCCACTATGAGATCAATTCAACTCTTATATGGTCAGTTCAAACCCCTATGAGATCAATTCAAACCTTATATGGTCAGTTCAACCAACTATGAGATCAATTCAACTCTTATATGGTAAATTCAACCCACTATGAGAGCAATTCACTTCTTATATGGTCAGTCCAATCCACTATAGAGATCAATTCAAATCTTATATGGTCAGTTCAAACCACTATAGAGATCAATTCAAATCGTATATGGTCAGTTAAAAACCACTATGAGATCAATTCAACCCTTATATGGTCAGTTCAAACCCCTATGAGATAAATTCAAACCTTATATGGTCAGTTCAACCCACTATGAGATCAATTCAAACCTTATATGGTCAGTTCAAACCACTATGAGATCAATTCAACCCTTATATGGTCAGTTCAAACCACTATGAGATCAATTCCAGCCTTATATGGTCAGTTCAAACCACTATGAGATCAAGACCCAAAGTCAAGATTAGCAGAGTTGAGATCAGCAATATCTTTCAGGTAAGGTAAAGATTTGTGCCATACATTGTAAAGTAAGGGCTGGATTCAAACCATATCTCAGAAGATCCACGTTATTTAACGGCAATGTTCTCGCGTTTGTGGAAACTGCATTCACGGTAAACGCTGCATATGTCGGCTAAATCGGAAACAAACTTTACATTTTAATTAGGATCTTCCGCGATAAGGTATGAATCCAGCCCCCAAAACTCCCGGGCCCCCGGGGTAGGCGTGTTTTGCACCAGGTGAAAGTTGATTACATTAGTTTTGGAACAGGGCTGCCTCCCGCCCGTTCAAAGCCCACGGCGAAGTCGGCTCAAAACAAAAGTGCCGTAATTAAGCATGTGGAGTACTGAGTAGGACTCTGTGTATACACATGCAAAAGTGATAGCTTTTGATAAAAATGCTTTATCTGCCTTCCCATTGAAAACTAGTGTGAAAATTCAAACATTTATTTAATTGAAAAGAGATGTTGTATGTTTCTGGACGATGCACGATGCTGCCTTGTTGACAACATCACCCAGCTGCGCATATTACTATTTGATTTGAGAAGGGCGCGCCTCTCTCACCGCTTTTGCCTGTTCACGTCAAGGGCCATTGACCGGTGGGAAATACTATTTTCACGCCACTTTGATACCGAAGTGACTTTTTCGTAGCAGGTTAGGAAAACTTACGCAGCAGGTTAGGATAATTAACGAAGTGGGTTAGGAGAGGTTAAGGTTAGGAAAAGTGTTAGGGTGTGCTACGAAAATCCATTTTTATCAAACTGGCATGAAAAGAGCGTGTACTACAGACCGGTGCCCCGCGGCTCAGCATTATCGCATCCGCCCAGTCTCACTTCTGAAATCCGCCATTATGATTAACTTGATTTCTCTCTCTCTCTCTCTCTCTCTCTCTCTCTCTCTCTCTCTCTCTCTCTCTCTCTCTCTCTCTCTCTCTCTCTCTCTCTCTCTCTCTCTCTCTCTCTCTCTCTCTCTCTCTCTCTCTCTCTCTCTCTCTCTCTCTCTCTCTCTCTCTCTCTCTCTCTCTCTCTCTCTCTCTCTCCCCTGCTGATTTTGTACGTTTGCACACTGACAAAGAAATGTTCAGTCTATAATTTTAATGGTAGGTTTATTTGAACAGTGAGAGACAGAATAACAACAAAAAAATCCAGAACAACGCATGTCAAAAATGTTATAAATTGATTTGCATTTTAATGAGGGAAATGAGTATTTGACCCCCTCTCAATCAGAAAGATTTCTGGCTCCCAGGTGTCTTTTATACAGGTAACGAGCTGAGATTAGGAGCACACTCTTAAAGGGAGTGCTCCTAATCTCAGCTTGTTACCTGTATAAAAGACACCTGTCCACAGAAGCAATCAATCAATCAGATTCCAAACTCTCCACCGTGGCCAAGACCAAAGAGCTCTCCAAGGATGTCAGGGACAAGATTGTAGACCTACACAAGGCTGGAATGGGCTACAAAACCATCGCCAAGCAGCTTGGTGAGAAGGTGACTGTCACGCCCTGGCTCTGGGGACTCTTATATGTTGAGCCAGGGTGTTAGTTTCTATGTTTTGTGTTCTATGTTCATGTTCTAGTTCATGTGTTTCTATGTTGGCCGGGGTGGTTCCCAATCAGAGGCAGCTGTGGCTTGTTGTCTCTGATTGGGAACCATACTTAGGCAGCCTGTTTGGCACTTGTCATTTGTGGGATCTTGTTCCGGAGAGGTTTGTGTTTTGTTAACCTTAGGACTTCACGTATCGTTTTGTTATTGTTGTAAAGTACGCATTAAAAGATGTACGCATATCACGCTGCGCCTTGGTCCGTTGCTTACGACGATCGTGACAGTGACAACAGTTGGTGCGATTATACGCAAATGGAAGAAACACAAAATAACTGTCAATCTCCCTCGGCCTGGGGTTCCATGCAAGATCTCACCTCGTGGAGTTGCAATGATCATGAGAACGGTGAGGAATCAGCCCAGAACTACACGGGAGGATCTTGTCAATGATCTCAAGGCAGCTGGGACCATAGTCACCAAGAAAACAATTGGTAACACACTACGCCGTGAAGGACTGAAATCCTGCAGCACCCGCAAGGTCCCCCCGCTCAAGAAAGCACATATACATGCCCGTCTGAAGTTTGCCAATTAACATCTGAATGATTCAGAGGAGAACTGGGTGAAAGAGTTGTGGTCAGATGAGACCAAAATGGAGCTCTTTGGCATCAACTCAACTCGCCGTGTTTGGAGGAGGAGGAATGCTGCCTATGACCCCAAGAACACCATCCCCACCGTCAAACATGGAGGTGGAAACATTATGCTTTGGGGGTGTTTTTCTGCTAAGGGGACAGGACAACTTCACTGCATCAAAGGGACGATGGACGGGGCCATGTACCGTCAAATCCTTCCCTCAGCCAGGGCATTGAAAATGGGTCGTGGATGGGTATTCCAGCATGACAATGACCCAAAACACATGGCCAAGGCAACAAAGGAGTGGCTCAAGAAGAAGCACATTAAGGTCCTGGAGTGGCCTAGGCCATATACAACCTGTACATGGCCCTGGGCAATATAAGCCAGTGTCATCAATATATCTCATAACACACAGTAGAGTAGGCCTGGTTTAGGTAGGCCTGGTTACAGTAGGCCTGGTTACAGTGGGCCTGGTTACTGTAGGCCTGGTTACAGTGGGCCTGGTACCAGTAATAATAATAATAATAATAATAATAATAATAATATAGTAGAATAGGATCCCAAATGGCACCCTCTTCCCTACATAGTGCACTACTTTTGATGGGCCCTGTTCAAACAAAGTGCACTATTTGGTGAATAGGGTGCCATTTGGGATGCACTATGCAAGCTAGTTAGGTTAGGTTATGAACCATAGCAATGAACTCAATTAACTAAATGCTAATTATTATTGATTATATCATGACATTGCTGAATACTTCTTCCTGAATGGCTTGAAGGGCATTCTAGAGCGTGCATTATTTCCCTGTAACGCACAGTATATCAGCACGGTAGAATTAAATGGCTATAGTTCATTTTTACTTGTTTTGTTCGAGCTGCTTTTAAAAGCGAAAGTCAAATTGAAAACAGTATTGGTATTGTTGAATTAGATTTTCATAATAGCAAGCTAGGACTGATGGTTTGGTTAGCTAAACTAGCAAGTCTGTTTGGTTACCACAGCAACTACTGCAGCTATCTTGTAAACTTTCTAGCTACTTCAGTGGATGTTGAACACATTTCTACTGGCAGATGTGTTAAATTATATCCATGGTATAAAAGGGATAATCAACTCAAGGCTCTATGCGTTCTCTGGGAAATAATGCAAATCGGTGGAAGGTCAGTTCCACTCATATAGCGCGTCGTGGAATACACCTTCCACGTTGTTCATTATTTTCCATAGAACGCATAGCCCCTCGTTGATTATCCCTTACATAGAATATTGATGATTGGTTTGTCAATCAGGTCACCTTCAAACAGTTTAACATCGAGTTGACCCAATCCAGGTTGATCCAATCTGGACAAGAGGAATACCTATGTAAGAATGCTGTTCATTGACTATAGCTCAGCATTCAACACCATAGTACCCTCCAAGCTCATCATTAAGCTTGAGGCCCTAGGTCTGAACCCCGCCCTGTGCAACTGGGTCCTAGACTTCCTGAAGGGCCGCCACCAGGTAGTGAAGGTAGGAAACAACATCTCCACTTCGCTGATCCTCAACACTGGGGCCCCACAAGGGTGCGTGCTCAGCCCCCTCCTGTACTCCCTGTTCACCCATGACTGCGTGGCCAAGCACGCCACCAACTCAATCATCAAGTTTGCAGACGACCCAACAGTAATAGGCTTGATTACCAACAATGACGAGACCGCCTACAGGGAGGAGGTGATGGCACTGGGAGTACGGTGCCAGGAAAATAACCTCTCACTCAACGTCAACAAAACAAAGGAGATTATCGTGGACTTCAGGAAACAGCAGAGGGTGCACCCCCCTATCCACAACGACGGGACCGCAGTGGAGAAAGTGGAAAGCTTCAAGTTCCTTGACGTACACATCACCGACAAACTGAAATGGTCCACCCACGCAGACAGTGTGGTGAAGAAGGCGCAACAGAACCTCTTCAACCTCAGGAGGCTGAAGAAATTCGTCTTAGCACCTAAAACCCTCACAAACCTTTACAGATGCACAATTGAGAGCATCCTGTCGGGCTGTATCACCGCCTGGTACGGCAACTGCACCGCCCGCAACCGCAGGGCTCTCCAGAGGGTGGTGCGGTCTGCCAAACGCATTACTGGGGGCAAACTACCCGCCCTCCAGGACACCTACAGCACCCGATGTCACAGGAAGGCCAAAAAGATCATCAAGGACATCAACCACCCGAGCCACTGCCTGTTCACCCCGCTATCATCCAGAAGGCGAGGTCCGTACAGGTGCATCAAAGCTGGGACCGAGAGAATGAACAACAGCTTCTATCTCAAGGCCATCAGACTGTTAAATAGCCATCACTAGCACATTAGAGGCTGCTGCTGCCTATTGAAATCACTGGCCACTTTAAGAAATAGAACACTAGTCACTTTAATAATGTTTACATATCTTGCACTACTCATCTCATATGTATATACTGCACTCTATTCTATAATATTCTACTGTATCTTAGTCCATGCCGCTCTGTCATTGCTTGTCCATATATGTATATATTCTTAAATCCCATTCCTTACTAGTTTTGTGTGTATTGGGTATATGTTGTGAAATTTCTAGATATGACTTGTTAGATATTACTGCACTGTCAGAGCTAGAAGCACAAGCATTTCGCTACACCCGCTATAACATCTGCTAAACACGTGTATGTGACAAATAACATTTGATTTGATTTGCCGTGTGTGTGTGTGTGTTTGTGCGTTTGTGTGATTGTGTAACGCATACGCAGCATTTCTGGTATTATCTGGAGATTTTTAGCCTACATTCCTGTTTGGATGCACATTCAGCACCAGCCTGATACTTACAGTATTAGATGATGTGTGTGTGTGTGTGTGTGTGTGTGTGTGTGTGTGTGTGTGTGTGTGTGTGTGTGTGTGTGTGTGTGTGTGTGTGTGTGTGTGTGTGTGTGTGTGTGTGTGTGTGTGTGTGTGTGTGTGTGTGTGTGTGTGTGTGTATCGGTATGTGGGAACCTAGACAAGTGCATTAAATTCTGATTGATGAGGTTGGCTCTATCAAAGTGTTCTACGTTCAACTTGGAATGAAATGATCCCGTCTTAATCTTAATACCAGACCAAAGTACAGAGTTAAAGCTACAGTTCAACAAATGGGTAAATATCAAGAACTTAAATATTCATTGAGCAGATACCCAGACCAAATCGCAGACTGTAGCTTTAAGCTCATTCCATGATAACTATTTTTTTTAAACTGATCTCAGATCAGCAACTCTTTTATATATAGAAAAGAGAGGGAGTGAGAGAAAGGCAAAGTCTAACTCCCTTCTCTAATAACCTTGAATTATATCCAATTAAAATCATAGTTAGGGAGATATAGTCTTATATTCACTTCTCTTCTACACGCTTAGAATAAAAATAATTCTCAAAGGGTTCTTTGTGGAGGGTAGGGTTCTAGGCTACATGGAAGACTGGTGGAGGTTATTGATAGAAAACATTCCACTAATAATTTACCACTACATTCTTAGAAAAGAATAGTTCCAAAATGGTTATTCGGCTGTCCCCATAGGAGAACCCTTTTTGGTTCCAGGTAGAACCCTTTTGAGTTCCACGTGGAATCATCTGTGGAATGGGAACCCAAAAGGGTTCTACCTGGAACCAAATAAGGGTTCTTCAAAGGGTTCTCCTATGGGGACAGCCGAAAAACCATTTTAGGTTATAGATAGCACCTTTTCTTTAAAGAGTGTAGTTCCTGATGGTTCAGTGCGTTAAACATGGTTCTGACAACACCTAGGTTATTGTTGGTGATTCAAGTATAGTACTCAATATGGGTTAGTCTGCTAGATGACCATAAGCCTACCTATCAATTATTTATGAATGACGATGATTAGAGACCTAATCAGACAATAGATACATGTATATAATCAAAGTGCCTTCGGAAAGTATTCAGACCTCCTGACTTTTTTCAAATTTTGTTACATTACAGCCTTATTCTAACATGGATTAAATGTTTTTTTTCCCCTCATCAATCTACACACAATACCCCATAATGACAAAGCAAAAACAGGTTTTTAGACATTTTAGCAAATGTATCAAAAACTAAAAACTGAAATATGACATTTACATAAGTATTCTTTGTTGCAGCACCTTTGGCAGCGATTACATCCTAGAGTCTTCTTGGGTATGACGCTACATACTTGGCACACCTGTATTTGGGGAGTTTCTAATTTTTTTAATTTTTGTCATTTTAGCAGACGCTCTTATCCAGAGCGACTTACAGTTAGTGAGTGCATACATTTTATTTTAATTTTGTTCCTTTTTTTTTTCCATACTGGCCCCCCGTGAGAAACGAACCCACAACCCTGGCGCTGCAAGCGCCATGCTCTACCAACTGAGCTACATGGAACCCCCATTCTTCTCTGCAGATCCTCTCAAGCTCTGTCAGGTTGGATGGGGAGCGTCGCTGCACAGCTATTTTCAGGTCTCTCCAGAGATGTTCGATCTGGTTCAAGTCCGGGCTCTGGCTGGGCCACTCAAGGACATTCAGAGACGTGTCCCGAAGCCACTCCTGCGTTGTCTTGGCTGTGTGCTTAGGGACGTTATCCTGTTGGAAGTTAAAACTTCGCCCCAGTCTGAGGTCATGAGTGCTCTGGAGCAGGTTTTCATCAAGGATCTCTCTGTACTTTGCTCCGTTCATCTTTCCCTCGATCCTGACTAGTCTCTCAGTCCCTGCCGCTGTAAAACATCCCAACAGGTGTGTGCCTTTCCAAATCATGTCCAATCAATTGAATTTACCACAGGTGGAAGCCAATCAAGTTGTAGAAACATGTCAAGGATGATCAATGGAAACAGGATGCACCTGAGCTCAATTATAAGTCTCACAGCAAAAGGTCTGAATACTTATGTAAATAAGGTATTTCTGTTTTTTATTTTGAATAAATGTGCAAACATTTCAAAAATCCTGTTTTCGCTTTGTCATTATGGGGTATTGTGTGTAGATTGATGAGGATTCTTATTTATTTAATCAATTTTAGAATAAGGCTGTAACGTAACAAAATGTGGAAAAAGTCAAGGGGTCTGAATACTTTCCGAATGCATTGTCCCTTTTTCCACATTTTGTTACGTTACAATATTTTCCCCCTCATCAATCTACACACAATACAGCATTATGACGAAGCGAAAACAGGTTTTAAGAAATGTTTGCAAATGTATTAAAAATAAAAAACAGATATCTTATTTACATAAGTATTCAGACCCTTTGCTATGAGACTCGAAATTGAGCTCATGTACATCCTGTTTCCATTGATCATCCTTGAGATGTTTCTACAACTTGATTGGAGTCCACCTGTGGTAAATTCAATTGATTGGACATGATTTGGAAAGGCACACACCTGTCTATATAAGGTCCCACAGTTGACAGTGCATGTCAGAGCAAAAACCAAGCCATGAGGTCGAAGGAATTGTCCATAGAGATCCTAGACAGGCAGCATTCTACCAATCAGGCCTTTATGGTAGAGTGGCCACAGATTTAGGGAAGGGTACCAACAAATGTCTGCAGCATAGAAGGTCCCCAATAACGGCCTCCATCATGCTTAAATGGAAGAAGTTTGGAACCACCAAGACTCTTCCTAGAGTGGCCGCCCGGCCAAACTGAGCAATCAGGGGAGAAGGGCCTTGGTCAGGGAAGTGACCAAGAACCCGATAGTCACCCTGACAGAGCTCCGGAGTTCTTCTGTGGAGATGGGAGAACCTTCCAGAAGGACAACCATCTCTGCAGCACCAATCAGGTCTTTATGGAAGAGTGGCCAGACGGAAGCCACTCCTCAGTAAAAGGCACATGACAGCCCGCTTGGAGTTTGCCAAAAGGCACCTAAAGGACTCTCAGACCATGAGAAACAAGATTCTCTGGTCTGATGAATCCAAGATTGAACTCTTTGGCCTGAATGCCAAGCATCATCTCTGGAGGAAACCAGGCACAGCTCAATACCTGGCCAATACTATCCCTACGGTGAAGCATGGTGGTGGCAGCATCATGCTGTGGGGATGTTTTTCAGCAGCAGGGACTGGGAGACTAGTAAGGATCGAGGGAAAGATGAACGGAGCAAAGTACAGAGAGATCCTTGATGAAAACCTACTCCAGAACGCTCAGGACCTCAGACTGGAGTGACGGTTCACCTTCCAACAGGACAACAACCCTAAGCACACAGCCAAGACAATGCAGGAGTTGCTTCGGGACAAGTCTTTGAATGTCCTTGAGTGGCCCAGCCAGAGCCCGGACTTGAACCAGATCGAACATCTCTGGAGAGACCTGAAAATAGCTGTGCAGTAACGCTCCCCATCCAAGCTGGCAGAGCTTGAGAGGATCTGCAGAGAAGAATGGGAGAAACTTCCCAAATACAGGTGTGTCAAGCTTGTAGCGTCATTCCCAAGAAGACTTGAGGCTGTAATCTCTTCCAAAGGTGCTTCAACAAAGTACTGAGTAAAGGGTCTGAATACTTACTTAAATGTGATATTTCCGTTTGTTTTATTTTATAAATTTGCTAAAATGTCTAAAGAAAACTGTTTCTGCTTTGTCATTATGGGGTATTGTGTATAGATTGATGAGAGAGAGAAAAAACAATGTAATCCATTTTAGAATAAGGCTGTAACGTAACAAAATGTGGAAAATGTGAAAGGGTCTGAATACTTGTATAATCAGACCATAGATAGAGGGAATATCAGATTGTCCAATGGACAGGAAGAGACAGGAAGAAGTCATAAGTAAATAGGAAGAGGTCATTAGAATGGCAGACCTTGCCCCAGTGCCCCGGACCCGGACGGCCATCCATCTTGTGATGAAAGCTACAGAGAGTCTGACGCCATTTTGGATCCGGCGGTGATTCCTCCATTGGGAATAGGGGGGAAATGGGGAAACTGTCAGAGAAGGGGCTTTGATGTTGGGTCTGCTGACTCTGGGAGTCTTTAAGCATTGTGAGTCAGGAACAATCAACAGCTGGGTTGCTCTGCACCTCTCAGCACCAAAGAGATGCTTCTGGGTGGCTCACCTTCCAACCATGAACGACAACAACTGATTGAGAAAAGAGATACTCAACCTCTCTTTGAGGATAATAGAAGTCTTCTTTATCATCAAAACCACTGTCTCAGGACACAGATGAGATTAAATGAAATATTTCCTTTAGCAACCAACCATGTATTCGCTGCTTATATGGTACAATATCTGATTCTACACTGATGATGGTGGTGATGATAATGATGATAATGATGATGGTGATGATGGTAATGATGATGATGTGATGATGGTGATGGTGAGGATGATGATGGTAGTGGTAATGATGATGTAATGATGATGATGATGGTATTGATGGTGGTGATGATGATGATGATGATGTTGATTATGATGATGGTATTGATGGTGATGATGATAATGATGATGGTAATGATGGTGATGATGATGATGATGGTGATGATGATGAAGGTGATGGTGATGATGGTGATGATGGTGATGATGGTACTGATGATGATGGTGATGGTAATGATGATGTAATAATGATGATGATGGTATTGATGGTGATGATGATGATGGTGATGGTAATGATGATGTAATGATGATGGTATTGATGGTGTAGATGCTGATGCTGATGCTGATGGTTTTGATGATAATGGTGATGATGATAATGATGGTAATGATGGTGATGGTGATGATGGTGATGGTGGTGATGATGATGGTAATGATGAAGATGATGGTGGTATTGATGGTAATGATGGTGATGGTGAGGATGATGATGGTGATTATGGTAATGATGATGATGGTGTATTGATGGTGATGATGGTGATGGTGATGATGGTGGTGGTGATGATGCTGATGGTGATGGTGATGGTAATGATGATGATGATGATGATGATGATGATGGTAATGATGGTATTGATGGTGATGATGTGATGGTGATGATGCTGATGGTGATGGTACTGATGATGATGGTAATGATGGTGATGTTGATGATGATGATGATGATGATGTAATGATGATGATGGCAATGATGGTGATGATGGTGATGATGGTATTGATGGTGATGATGGTGAATGACGATGATGATGGTGATAATGGTGATGTTGTTGATGATGATGGGAATGAGGATGATGATGATGGTGTTAATAGTGATGATGGGGATGATGGGGATGTGATGATGATGATGGTGTTGATGGTGATGATGGTAATGATGAGGATGATGATGTAATGATGATGATCAATGCAAATAGTCTGGGTAGCCATTTGATTAGCTGTTCAGGAGTCTTATGGCTTGGGGGTAGAAGCTGTTTAGAAGCCTCTTGGACCTAGACTTGGCGCTCCGGTACTGCTTGCCATGCGGTAGCAGAGAGAACAGTATATGACTAGGGTGGCTGGAATCTTTGACAATTTTTAGGGCCTTCCTCTGACACCGCCTGGTATAGAGGTCCTGGATAGCAGGAAGCTTGGCCCCAGTGATGTACTGGGCCGTACGCAGTACCCTCTGTAGTGCCTTGCGGTCGGAGGCCGAGCGGTTGCCATACCAGGCAGTGATGCAACCAGTCAGGATGCTCTCGATGGTGCAGCTGTAGAACCTTTTGAGGATCTGAGGACCCATGCCTAATCTTTTCAGTCTCCTAGGGGGAATAGGTTTTGTCGTGCCCTCTTCACGACTGTCTTGGTGTGCTTGGACCATGTTAGTTTGTTGGTGATGTGGACACCAAGGAACTTGAAGCTCTCAACCTGTTCCACTACAGCCCCGTCGATGAGAATGGGGGCGTGCTCGGTCCTCTTCTTTTTCCTGTAGTCCACAATCATCTCCTTTGTCTTGATCACGTTGAGGGAGAGGTTGTTGTCCTGGCACCACACAGCCAGGTCTCTGACCTCCTCCCTATAGGCTGTCTTGTCGTTGTCGGTGATCAGGCCTACCTGATGATGATGATGATGATGGCTTGATGCCGAAACGTTGGTGTATTGTCACCTTTCCTTCATGAACCTTTCCTTCATGAACCTTTCCTTCATGCACTTTTTGGGCATCATGATTTATTTGTGCATTTAAGCCTCAGTTTTTGATTTGTCATAATGTTCGACAGCTAGGTCTCCATCTCTCCCTGTACGATACCTGACCTCCCTGTTAATTCAGTGACTCATATCTGTTTCTGAACAACATTCACACTGCACACACACCGTGGTGCAAGTACCACGCTCACACACACACACAGACACACACACACACACACAGAGACAGCGATAGACACATCACACAGACACACACACACATACACACATACACACACACACACACACACACACTGGGACTGAGTGTTCAAAAGGCAGAGAGACTCATCGCCCAGAGAGACACTGGAAGAACATACAGTACTGCAGCCCGCTGTGTGTGTGTGTGTATCTATCTGTCTGCACATCTCTCTTGGTGTTTTATGTGTGTCCTGGGACGAACTGGAAGAGTTCCAACAGAAAAACCTCCATCTCCAGAATACCCCTGAGTCCCTACTGTCTACTCCATAGATACATCTGAAGGACGACGAGTAAAGCAAACAAACTGAGATATGACCCAATACGCTTTCCATAGAGGAACAGGAACACTCTGGGTCCTCTGTGTGTGTGTGTGTGTTGGCACTGAATCAAGAAGAGGTATCTAGTCCAGTAGAGTCGTAATAGGAGTGGATGGGATGATTTATCCACGTTTGCTGGTAGAGATATTTTCAACCTCAACTTTTCCTTCCAGAAAAAACAGGTTGAGACCCATGTTGTCCCATAGACTCCTCTCTCCTCCATCTCTCTGTCTCTCCCTCTCACCATACCTCCTCCACTTCCCTCCTCTCTCTCTAACTCTTGAGAGATCTCGCCATCTCTCTCCCCATCTCTCTCTCCCCACTGTTTCCGCAAATGCGGATTTGATCTTTAGAGGTAATTTCTAGTTGAGCCGACATCTGCACCTTGAATGGGATCTCAGCGACCACGGTAACATTGCCTTTAAAAGCTGCATTGTCTACATTTCACTTTAGTCATTTAGCAAACGCTCTTATCCAGAGTGACTTACAGGAGCAATTAGGCTTAAGTGCCTTGCTCAAGGGCACATCGACAGATTTTTCACCTAGTCGGCTCGGGGATTAGAACCAGCGACCTTTCGGTTACTGGCACAACGCTCTTAACCACTAAGCTACCTGCTGCCCCGATTGAATCCCTTGGCCTAAATACAGTTGTAAGAGACCTTTATACTGTAGATAGAGTAGGAAAAGGGTAAGCTGAGTTGAGTATATCAACTTGAGTAAGAGGCCGATCAATAGTATGTTGTATTATGTCAATATACACTGAACAAAAATATAAATGCAACATGCAACAATTTCAAAGATTTTACTGAGTTACAGTTCATTTAAGGAAATCAGTCAATTTAAATAAATTCATTACATTTACATTTTAGTCATTTAGCAGACGCTCTTATCCAGAGCGACTTACAGTTAGTGAGTGCATAAATTTTTTCATACTGGCCCCCGTGGAAAACGAACCCACAACCCTGCCGTTGCAAGCGCCATGCTCTACCAACTGAGCTACACGGGGCCCTAATCTATGGATTTCACGACTGGGAATACAGATATACATCTGTTGGTCACAGAATGGTAGGGGCGTGGATCAGAAAAAACAATCAGTATCCGGTGTGACCACCATTTGTCTCATGCAGCGCGACACCTCTCCTTCGCATAGAGTTGATCAGGCTGTTGATTGTGGCCTGTGGAAAGTTGTCCCACTCCTCTTCAATGGCTATGCGAAGTTGTTGGATATTGGCGGGAACTGGAACAAGCTGTCATACACATCGATCCAGAGCATCCCAAACATGCTCAATGGGTGATGTCTACAGCGTGCCAGTGGCCATCGAAGGTGAGCATTTTCTCACTGAAGTCGGTTACGACGCCGAACTGCAGTCAGGTCAAGACCCTGGTGAGGACAATGAGAACGCAGATGAGCTTCCCTGAGATGGTTTCTGACAGTTTGTGCAGAAATTATTTGGTTGTGCAAACCCACAGTTTCATAAGCTGTCAGGGTGGCTGGTCTCAGACGATCCCGCAAGTGAAGAAGCCGGATGTGGAGGTCCTGGGCTGGCGTGGTTACATGTGGTCTGCGGTTGTGAGGCCGGTTGGACTTCCTGCCAATTCTCCAAAACAACATTGGCGGTGGCTTATGATGAGCATTACATTCTCTGGCACTAGCTCTGGTGGACATTCCTGCAGTCAGCATGCCAATTGCACGCTCCCTCAAAACTTGAGACATCTGTGGCATTGTGTTGTGTGACAAAACTTTTATTGTCCCCAGCAAAAGGTGCACCTGTGTAATGATCATGCTGTTTAATCAGCTTCTTGATATGCCACACCTGTCAGGTGGATGGATTATCTTGGCAAAGGAGAAATGCTCACTAACAGGGATGTAAACAAATGTGTGCACAAACCTTTAGAGAAATACGTTTTTTTTGTTTGTATGGAACATTTCTGGGATCTTTTAAATCATCTCATGAAACATGGGACCAGCACTTTACACTTTGTGTTTATATTTTTTCTCTGTATAATTCTAGGCCTACTATGTTGTCAACGTTACTACCACTCTTCTTGGTATTTGCTAACCTACTTAACTTTCTTTACTAGTCTCTGGTACTAACTGAAATGATGTTGTCAACGTTAACTAGTGTTACATGGGTATTACATAGTGAGAGAGGTTATTACGTAACATAATTGGGAAACAACTCATTGTAGATAGCAACAGGCCAGCAACCCGCTGAGAGAACAGACAGTGTAGAAGAAGAAACAGAAGCGACAGGGAAGTAAGATGGTTGTTGTCCACCTGGTCTATGTACAGTGAGCTCTAGAAGTATCGGGACAGTGACACATTTGCTGTTGTTTTGGCTCTGTACTCCAGCACTTTTGATTTTATACGATACAATGACTGTGAGGTTTAAGGGCAGCAAGTCAGCTTTAATTTGAGGGTATGTTCATCCATATCGGGTGAACCGTTTAGAAATAAATGTTTGTTACATAGTCCCCCTCATTTTAAGGGACCAAAAGTATTGGGGTAAATTCACTTATGTGTATTAAACTAGTAAAAAGTTAAGTATTTGGCCCCATATTCATACAGTGACATGTAGAAAAAGTGCTGTAATTAGTTAACGGTTCACTCAATATGGATGAAAATACCCTCAAATTAAAGCTGACCGTCTGCACTTTAACCGTACAGTGAGGGAAAAAAGTATTTGATCCCCTGCTGATTTTATACGTTTGCCCACTGACAAAGACATGATCAGTCTATAATTTTAATGGTAGGTTTATTTGAACAGTGAGAGACAGAATAACAAACAAAAAATTCAGAAAAACGCATGTCAAAAATGTTATAAATTGATTTGCATTTTAATGAGGGAAATAAGTATTTGACCCCTCTGCAAAACATGACTTAGTACTTGGTGGCAAAACCCTTGTTGGCAATCACAGAGGTCATACGTTTCTTGTAGTTGGCCACCAGGTTTGCACACATCTCAGGAGGGATTTTGTCCCACTCCTCTTTGCAGATCTTCTCCAAGTCATTAAGGTTTCGAGGCTGACGTTTGGCAACTCGAACCTTCAGCTCCCTCCACAGATTTTCTATGGGATTAAGGTCTGGAGACTGGCTAGGCCACTCCAGGACCTTAATGTGCTTCTTCTTGAGCCACTCCTTTGTTGCCTTGGCCGTGTGTTTTGGGTCATTGTCATGCTGGAATACCCATCCACGACCCATTTTCAATGCCCTGGCTGGGGGAAGGAGGTTCTCACCCAAGATTTGACGGTACATAGCCCCGTCCATCGTCCCTTTTGATGTGGTGAAGTTGTCCTGTCCCCTTAGCAGAGAAAAACACCCCCAAAGCATAATGTTTCCACGGTTTGACAGTGGGGATGGTGTTCTTGGGGTCATAGGCAGCATTCCTCCTCCTCCAAACACGGCGAGTTGAGTTGATGCCAAAGAGCTCGATTTTGGTCTCATCTGACCACAACACTTTCACCCAGTTCTCCTCTGAATCATTCAGATGTTCATTGGCAAACTTCAGACGGGCCTGTGTATGTGCTTTCTTGAGCAGGGGGACCTTGCGGGTGCTGCAGGATTTCAGTCCTTCACGGCGTAGTGTGTTACCAATTGTTTTCTTGGTGACTATGGTCCCAGCTGCCTTGAGATCATTGACAAGATCCTCCCGTGTAGTTCTGGGCTGATTCCTCACCGTTCTCATGATCATTGCAACTCCACGAGGTGAGATCTTGCATGGAGCCCCAGGTCGAGGGAGATTGACAGTTATTTTGTGTTTCTTCCATTTGCGTATAATCACACCAACTGTTGTCACCTTCTCACCAAGCTGCTTGGCGATGGTCTTGTAGCCCATTCCAGCCTTGTGTAGGTCTACAATCTTGTCCCTGACATCCTTGAAGAGCTCTTTGGTCTTGGCCATGGTGAAGAGTTTGGAATCTGATAGATTGATTGCTTCTGTGGACAGGTGTCTTTTATACAGGTAACAAACTGAGATTAGGAGCACTCCCTTTAAGAGTGTGCTCCTAATCTCAGCTCGTTACCTGTATAAAAGACACCTGGGAGCCAGAAATCTTTCTGATTGAGAGGGGGTCAAATACTTATTTCCCTCATTAAAATGCAAATCAATTTATAACATTTTTGACATACGTTTTTTTGGATTTTTTTGTTGTTATTCTGTCTCTCACTGTTCAAATAAACCTACCATTAAAATTATAGACTGATCATGTCTTTGTCAGTGGGCAAACGTACAAAATCAGCAGGGGATCAAATACTTTTTTCCCTCACTGTATAGTCATTGTATCATTTTAAATCCAAAGTGCTGGAGTACAGAGCCAAAACAACAACAAATGTGTCACTGT
Source organism: Coregonus lavaretus (assembly GCF_964263955.1). Taxonomy (NCBI): domain Eukaryota; kingdom Metazoa; phylum Chordata; class Actinopteri; order Salmoniformes; family Salmonidae; genus Coregonus; species Coregonus lavaretus. The sequence goes on along the minus strand of NW_028167012.1, from coordinate 3,379 downwards.
CCCGATACTTCTGGAGCTCACTGTAGCTACTGTAAGATGGTTGTTGTGCACCTCTCTATATGGCTAGTGGATGTATTTTTTGCATCATATTAATGAGAAAGATAATAATAATCACACTGACATACATCGGCAGAAAGGCCCTCTCCCCATTTCACCTCCCATCTCTCACCTCTCCCTCCTCTCCTTCCTCCCTTCACCTCCCTTCTCCCTTCTCCCTCCTCTCCCTCCTCCCTCCTCCCTCCACCTCCCTTCTCTCTCTCCACCTCCCTTCTCTCTCTCCCTCCCTTCTCTCCCTCTCCTTCCTTCTTCCTCCTCTCCCTTCTCCCTCCTCTCCCTCCTCCCTCCACCTCCCTTCTCTCTCTCCCTCCCTTCTCTCCCTCTCCTTCCTTCTTCCTCCTCTCCCTTCTCCCTCCTCTCCCTCCTCTCCCTCCTCCCTTCTCTCTCTCCCTCCCTTCTCTCCCTCTCCTTCCTTCTTCCTCCTCTCCCTTCTCCCTCCTCTCCCTTCTCTCTCCACCTCCCTCCCTCCCTCCTCCCTCCACCTCCCTTCTCTCCCTCCCTTCTCTACCTCCTCCCTCCTCTCTCTCCTCTCCCTCCTCCCTCCACCTCCCTTCTCTCTCTCCCTCCCTTCTCTCCCTCTCCTTCCTTCTTCCTCCTCTCCCTTCTCCCTCCTCTCCCTCCTCCCTCCACCTCCCTTCTCTCTCTCCCTCCCTTCTTTCCCTCTCCTTCCTTCTTCCTCCTCTCCCTTCTCCTTCCTCTCCCTCCTCTCCCTTCTCTCTCCACCTCCCTCCCTCCCTCCTCCCTCCCTCCCTCCTCCCTCCACCTCCCTTCTCTCCCTCCTCTCTCTCCTCTCCCTCCTCCCTCCTCTCCCTCCTCACTCCACCTACCATCTCCCTTCTCCCTCCTCTCCTTCCTCCCTCCACCTCACACCCTCTATCCCTCCAACTCCTTGTCAAACGTTCTCCCTCTGCCCTCCCTCCACCTACCTTCTCTCTCCTCTCCCTTCTCCCTCTCCCTCCTCCCTCCACCTAACTTCTCCCTTCTCCCTCCTCTCCTTCCTCCCTCCACCTCACACCCTCTATCCCTCCAACTCCTTGTCAAACGTTCTCCCTCTGCCCTCCCTCCACCTACCTTCTCTCTCCTCTCCCTTCTCCCTCTCCCTCCTCCCTCCACCTAACTTCTCCCTTCTCCCTCCTCTCCTTCCTCCCTCCACCTCACACCCTCTATCCCTCCAACTCCTTGTCAAACGTTCTCCCTCTGTCCTCCCTCCACCTACCTTCTCTCTCCTCTCCCTTCTCCCTCTCCCTCCTCCCTCCACCTAACTTCTCCCTTCTCCCTCCTTCTTCTTCCTCCCTCCACCTCACACCCTCTATCCCTCCAACTCCTTGTCAAACGTTCTCCCTCTGCCCTCCCTCCACCTACCTTCTCTCTCCTCTCCCTTCTCCCTCTCCCTCCTCCCTCCACCTAACTTCTCCCTTCTCCCTCCTCTCCTTCCTCCCTCCACCTCACACCCTCTATCCCTCCAACTCCTTGTCAAACGTTCTCCCTCTGCCCTCCCTCCACCTACCTTCTCTCTCCTCTCCCTTCTCCCTCTCCCTCCTCCCTCCACCTAACTTCTCCCTTCTCCCTCCTCTCCTTCCTCCCTCCACCTCACACCCTCTATCCCTCCAACTCCTTGTCAAACGTTCTCCCTCTGCCCTCCCTCCCTCCCTCCCTCCCTCCCTCCCTCCCTCTGCCCTCCCTCCCTCCCTCCCTCCCTCCCGTTAACATACGGTGTTCATTATACTGTGGAACATCCAAGACATTAGGCAATATCCTCACCACCAGCAGCAGACATGCCGCACACGTCAGATGTTCTCACACACACACACGCACATGCAAGTGCACACGAGATTATTTCCAAGAATAAAAAAACTCAAAGTTGATGGATTTAGCTATGGCAGATTACTAGTGAATCTAGAAGCAACATGTCTCAGTGGTGCGTTATCTATCCATCTATCTATCTATCTATCTATCTATCTATCTATCTATCTATCTATCTATCTATCTATCTATCTATCTATCTATCTATCTATCTATCTATCTGTCTGTCTGTCTGTCTGTCTGTCTGTCTGTCAGGAGGAAGATTATTTGTTTTCTAATCCCTGGGTTTAGTTACGGTCTAAGCAGATGGATTAAGTTACGGTCTAAGACAAATGGGTTAAATTACGGTCTAAGACAGATGGGTTAAGTTACAGTCTAAGACAGATGGGTTAAGTTACGGTCTAAGACAGATGGGTTAAGTTACGTCTAAGACAGATGGGTTAAGTTACGGTCTAAGACAGATGGGTTAAGTTACGTCTAAGACAGATGGGTTAAGTTACGGTCTAAGACAGATGGGTTAAGTTAGAGTCTAAGACAGATGGGTTAAGTTACGTCTAAGACAGATGGGTTAAGTTACAGTCTAAGACAGATGGGTTAAGTTACAGTTTAAGACAGATGGGTTGAGTTACAGTCTAAGACAGATGGGTTAAGTTATGGTCTAAGACAGATGGGTTAAGTTACATCTAAGACAGATGGGTTAAGTTACAGTCTAAGACAGATGGGTTAAGTTACGTCTAAGATAGATGGGTTAAGTTACAGTCTAAGACAGATGGGTTAAGTTACGGTCTAAGACAGATGGGTTAAATTACGGTCTAAGACAGATGGGTTAAGTTACGGTCTAAGACAGATGGGTTAAGTTACAGTCTAAGACAGATGGGTTAAGTTACAGTCTAAGACAGATGGGTTAAGTTACAGTCTAAGACAGATGGGTTGAGTTACAGTCTAAGACAGATGGGTTAAGTTACGGTCTAAGACAGATGGGTTAAGTTACGTCTAAGACAGATAGGTTAAGTTACGTCTAAGACAGATGGGTTAAGTTACAGTCTAAGACAGATGGGTTAAGTTACGTCTAAGATAGATGGGTTAAGTTACAGTCTAAGACAGATGGGTTAAGTTACGGTCTAAGACAGATGGGTTGAGTTACAGTCTAAGACAGATGGGTTAAGTTACGGTCTAAGACAGATGGGTTAAGTTACAGTCTAAGACAGATGCTCCAGGCACAAATATAAGAAGAAAAATAAAATAAAAGATGGCCATGTATGTCAGTGGTGAAGGGTTAGAATGTCAATGGTGAAAGGTTAGAACGTCAGTGGTGAAGGGTTAGAACGTCAGTGGTGGAGGGTTAGAATGGCAGTGGTGAAGGGTTAGAACGTCAATGGTGAAGGGTTAGAACGTCAATGGTGAAGGGTTAGAATGGCAGTGGTGAAGGGTTAGAACGTCAATGGTGAAGGCTTATAACGTCAATGGTGAAGGGTTAGAACGTCAATGGTGAAGGCTTATAACGTCAATGGTGAAGGCT
>NW_028167013.1:0-18010 GCF_964263955.1 Coregonus lavaretus | reverse complement strand
GAGAGAGAGAGAGAGAGAGAGAGAGAGAGAGAGAGAGAGAGAGAGAGAGTAAATAAATATGAAATTGAGAGTTGTGAATAGACCGACAATTATACTGCTCACCAGTTCATTGAAGGGGAGTTCCGTTATAGATTACCTGAACCCATAAAAGAGAGAGAGAGAGCGGAATAAGAGAGAGAGAGAGATATTTTCAGAACATTTGGGAGGAGGTTGTAAAGTTCTAGGTCCAGCTAAAGTGGTGAGTTGTAGTCATTCTTACAGTAACTGAGCAAGGCCTCCTACTCCATCATACTGCACACTAGGAGCAGCGTTCACTAGAAAATGAATTGCTAACATAATAAGAAAGAAAGAAAATAGCTAAGGCACAGTCAGTGGTCACAGTGCTTTGTAGGCGCTAGAAAACCCAAAGCAATATCTTACTAATCTACCAGTAGCTGCTAATATTGGATGGCTTAGCTGAAATATCCATGACAATTGCTAATTTTGTGATAAAAGCAATTGACACAGAGTTTGAAGGTAAGCATGATCTATTTGACCTTAGAGGAGGAGTGTAAGAAGATGTGAGGAGTAACTTTATGTTCACCATAGTACCCTGATAGGATGATGATGTAATGACAGGATTTACACATACACCTGCACACACACATACACACCAACACACATACACACCAACACACACTAGGTAAACTCCTACTGTCAGACATGTTCCGGTCTCAGAAACACACATACAGTAATTACATATCTCACTGTGACTGGCCTGTCTGGCTATCTGTGTCTTTAAAACTACAAACACAGAGGTTACACGCGGCTGAGTAGCGTTTCAAAATATTGCATACAATATAGATCTCTTGCGATATGGATGTTGCGATTTTGATATGAATATGATTCATTGTGTAGCCCTACAACACACACACACACACACACACACACACACACACACACACACACACACACACTCACAGTATTCTCTGTTCTACATCTGAAGTTCATTGCTGTCTTCTCATGTTCCAATCAAATGAGTGATATAGGATGTGGCCACAAGAAGGCAGAGGAAGGATGGGAGTGAATGGCGGTGATTGGCAATATCCTGGTTGCTGTTTTCAGCAGAACCACATATGGATTGTAGTGTTCATGTATCCCCAGTAGGGGGTAGTAGTATAACATGCAGCAGGACATGGAGGGGAATCTTTGGCTGGGTCTGAAAACGTAGCCGTCAAATCCTTGCTTCCTCCGTCTTTGTTTCCTATATTCCTCTTAAACCTAATTGAATGAGGAGGTCCAAGGAAAGGGCCTTGAATCTTCTCTATCAACATGCTTTGAGAGGAAAAGAGGAAACAAGGACGGAGGAAGCAAGGATTTGACGGCCTGTAATGTTTTCAGACACAGCCATTCAGGATAGGCACAGTAGAAGGGAGAGGCAGCAGAATAAGACACTCATTCAACAAACACATTCAAGTGAATCACTCTTCCTTACATAAGGAGAGAGATGGAGGACATCGCCCCTAGACACTCATCTGAGTTCAGTTTGAGGGTAAACTGATCCTAGATCTGTGCCTATGGGCAGCTTCTACCTGGAGCAGAGACCGAGGCAGCAGCAGAGATTGAGGCAGCAGCAGAGATTCATTCAATAGAAACAGGGTCACATGCTGTAACTGTATTCAAGTCAATCATATTTAGCTTCTGGCATGCAGGTTAACATTTTTCATCATGAATCTTGTTCTGGAGGCAGCTCTGCAGAGTGGACACCAGCTGGCACAGCCACAAAATCACAAAATCATAAACTTAACCTTAACCCTAACCCTAACCACACTGCTAACCCTAATGCCTAACCTTAAATTAAGACCAAAAAGCATTTTTTTGCAGTTGGCCTATCTAAACGGAAATCGCTCAGTTCTGCCTCCAGGACAACACTCATGACAATAAACGCCTACCTGCTTCTGGCATTTATCCTAATGGTTAAAGCTACAGTCTGGGATCTGTGAATCTGTTCAATGGTCATTTCAATTCATCCATTGATTCTCGAAGAATATAACTTTTAAATCCCAGATTGTAGCTTTAAGGTTAGGATTCATTGGAGGTAAGCTGATCCTAGATCTGTGCAGCTTGTAGAGACAGTAACTCATCCTTACTCATTCAACTGAAACCGGTTGTAAATCACACTCTGCTTGCTGGAGTAAGGTGCGTATTATCATAGCCGAGGGCCAGCAGTAATATTATGATGTTCCATCGCTATTATCCATCCATCCCTATCATCCATCCATCCCTATTATCCATCTATCCCTGTTATCCATCCATCCCTGTTATCCATCCATCCCTGTTATCCATCAATCCCTGCATCGCAGTGCTAGCTGTGCCACTAGAGATCCTGGTTCGAATCCAGGCTCTGTCGTAGCCGGCCGCGACCGGGAGACCCATGGGGCGGCGCACAATTGGCCCAGGGTAGGGGAGGGACTGGCCGGCAGGGATGTAGCTCAGTTGGTAGAGCATGGTGTTTGCAACGCCAGGGTTGTGTGTTCGATTCCCACGGGGGGCCAGTATGGAAAAATAAAATACAAAATAATAATAATGTATGCACTCACTAACTGTAAGTCACTCTGGATAAGAGCATCTGCTAAATGACTAAAATGTAAATGTAATACCTGTTATCCATCCCTGTTATCCATCCATCCCTGTTATCCATCCATCTCTGTTATCCTCCAGTCAGTGAGGCCGGGGCTTTGTCCCTCCACCCCTATGTCAGCCAGTTCTTCTATCGATCTTCTTTTTTTCATTTGACGACATCCAACCCCCCCCACCCCCTCCATCTGAGAGGCCTACAGGGATCATTTGTGATGCAGACCCCGACCCCTCTCTTCCTCCTACCGCTGCATCCCAAATGCCAGCGAGTCACCGTGCTGGCCCTGGTGAAATGTCACTACGTCAGACGACGCGATTGATGATGGCCCCCTCGTTAAACGTGATCAGGTACATTAACCTTCTGTCTGTTGCAATCGGATGAAACCTCGAGAAAGCCTCTAGCTCTTTAGATCTTTCCTGGCTGTAAGGGTGTAGTCAGTGCTATCTACTCAGTCCACATACCAATGAGATACTGTATGTATGTGGGCTAACTAGCTAGCACTGGACTTTTAGCATGGCTCCAGACCTGTTGGTGCTTTAGGCTAGCTAGCTCCTCGGTGCTGTTTGTTCGTTGTCATGCCAAACATATTCAATTTGAATACATGCACATAGCCTTTTTCTTTATGTAACTACACAGTTTGCACCAAAGGACTTTCTGCTACTCAATTACCCTAGTGCGCAATTGGCCATGTACACTGAACAAAAATATAAACGCAACATGTAAAGTGTTGGTCCCATGTTTCATGAGCTGAAATAAAAGATCACAGAAATGTTGTGTGCATTTCCCCTTTGTCAACATAATACATCCTCCTGACAGGTGTGGCATATCAAGAAGCTGATTAAACAGCATTATCATTACACAGGTGCACCTTGTGTTGGGGACAATAAAAGGACACTCTAAAATGTGCAGTTTTGTCACACAACACAATGCCACAGATGTCTCAAGTTTTGAGGGAGCGTGCAATTGGCATGATGACTGCAGGAATGTCCACCAGAGCTGTTGTCAGAGAATCGAATTTTCTTTTCATTTCTCTACCATAAGCCGCATCCAACGTCATTTTAGAGAATTTGGCAGTACGTCCAACCGGACTCACATCCGCAGACCTCGTGTATGGCGTTGTGTCACGCCTGCTTCAGCTCCCCCTCCCTGGTGCTCGAGGGCGCCAGGCTGCCCATCATTACGCACACTTGTCAGCATTAATGTTGTTTCGTTTCCGTTGTCCAGACGCTGTCTGTGTTTTGTTCCTGTCAGTTTTTTTCATTAAATGTTCACTCCCTGTACTTGCTTTTCGTCTCCCAGCCGCTGTCCTTACAGAGTGATAATAAGCAAAACAAAAAATAGCCTTCAACACTCTGACATAATTTCTATTACCCAGAGTTTTTCCATATCAATTTAACCTGACCAGGAAAACTCCAAGCCCCAGTCACAACCTTTAAGGGCAGAGTTTTTCCTGCACACTGGTCATCTGGTCAAGAAAAACGAATATCCCTAAATGTCTACCATGATATAGTGATATAGTGAATATTTGAACCCTAAAAGCGCCAACAGTGGTACATTTTGACCCTAAGGGGTAAAAAGTGTCATCATTTTGAAACCCTTTTTTATCCTTCTGAAATGTTGGGACTTTGTCTAGCAACTAGTTACTGACAAAAAAACACAATTAACCATGATTTATGTGTTAATACAGAGGAATTAAAAATAATCTATATTTTGCATACTAGTGATAAATGACAACTGTGAGCGACAGCTGATATTTGTGGTTTCATCCATATACCATGTGAATAAATGTGCTGCGTCAGCCTCTCTTTTAATCTCACTTTTAATGGATGATGCGGTGGAAGCTGTCAAATCATTCTGAATTCATTTCGACATCCCAGAAAAGACAGTAGAAACTTCCATATGATCAGCAAGGGGGCGGCAGGTAGCTTAGTGGTTAAGAGCGTTGTGCCAGTAACCGAAAGGTCGCTGGTTCTAATCCCTAAGCCGACTAGGTGAAGAATCTGTCGATGTGCCCTTGAGCAAGGCACTTAACCCTAATTGCTCATGTAAGTTGCTCTGGATAAGAGTGTCTGATAAATGACAAAAAAATTGAAGTAAAGCATGGTAACGTGCAATTACCTCTGCCAGATCCTTTCAGTTGCCCTTGTTAGCAGAACTTTCCCTCTCACCGTGCTCCCTAAAAGCCAATTCTTACATACCCCAAAATGCAATAGTGTTGATAAGCTGCTTGAGAAGATCCCTGTCTCTTCTTACCTTCTCGTTGTGTTGCGCAGTTTGAATACACAGACCTTTGTCCATTACATGATCGATGCAGCTTTTTCCCAGAAGCTTGACTCTGATGTGGGCAAAAATCCCACTACATTGTCTTTAGCGTTAGCTAGCCATTCTGGCACAGAAAACAGTACTCTGGTAGCTAGCTAGCTACTTGCACTAACTCGACACAAAAATGTTCTAAAACCAAGAAAACAATTTGTAATCTACCTCCTCCATATCCTGTAGTTTAAATAAACTAAATTGAATTTATAATATCCTAAAAATGCTAAATTATCAATATTCACTATCTCAATCACAATCTATCCAACAATGTCACCAACTCACCAAGCTTCTACATCACATATGCGTAGTTCTAGGTTCATTCTCTGATCCTTTGAATGGATGGACAACATGTCAGTTCACACTGCAAAATCTTTGATTGGTTGGAGGACGTCATAATTACCATGTAGGTCTATGGAAGGGGGTTAGGAGCATGCGCCTCCTAGGTTTTGTATTGAATTCAATGTAGGCAGAGGAGGACGGAAAATAGCTGTCCTCCGGCTACACCATGGTGCTACCCTAGAGGGTGCTGTTGAGGCTACTGTAGACCTTCATTACAAAACAGTGTGTTTTAGTCAGGTATTTGGTGATATGTGAATATATTTAGTATAGTTTTATTTTTGTACATTCACTGAGTAGGTGGTCCTCCCCTTCCTCCTCTGAGGAGCCGCCACTGGTGTGTGTGTGTGTTTGTGTGTGTGTTGGTGTAGGTGTGTGCGTGTGTGTGTCTATCCACACCTTGGAGAGCGATGGTAAGTTGTGTCTGAGTGAAGCTCTTTAACACACTGTCTTTCTATTAGCACGGAGTGACAGATCGATGGACTTAAATCTAAAGGAAGTCATCAGGGAACACACACACACACACAAACACACACTGGTTGTACACACGCACACACACTAGAACACACACTAGGACACAAACACACACACACACTGGTCATACAAACACACACACACACTAGAACACACACACTAGAACACAAACACACACACTGGTCGTACACACACGCACACACACTAGAACACACACTAGGACACAAACACAAACACACACACTGGTCGTACACACACGCACACACACTAGAACACAAACACACACACACACACACTAGAACACAAACACACACACACACACACACACACACACACACTACAACACAAACACACACACACTGGTCGTACACACACGCACACACACTAGAACACACACACAGTTGGTAGAGCATAGGGTAGTGGGTTCGATTCCCTGGATCATCCATATGTAAAATGTAGGCACGCATGACTGTAAGTTGCTTTGGATAAAAGAGTCTGCTAAATGGCATAACATACACACACTAGAACACACACAAACGCTAGAACACATGCACACACACACACACTAGAACACACACACACACACACACACACACTAGAACACATACTAGAACACACACACACACACACACACACACACACACTCTAGAACACACACACACTATGAGAGGGGGGTTACTCACTCAAGGTCAAACAGAGGAGGGTTGTACCTCAAAGCGTGTGTAATATAGTAATTACAGTTTTTCTCGATTGTTTACACACATTTTCTGAAAGCATGCCACATATCCTCAGAACTCTACACACAAATCAAAAAACACACACACAATGGGCAAAACCCCTCAATTCTCCAGCAAAATGAAACTTTACATTCAAAACAATGTTATTTCTTATCAAAATTGTATTTTGTTTTCAAATGGCACACACAAACCATCATATGAATGACATTTATAAGAACCAGTTGAACACTGATGTGCTCAATGTAAAACACTATGATGAATGGAAAACACTTCTTCTCCATTCATCATAATGACTTAGGCCTTTTTTTGGTTCAGTGTTGCCATTACTACAGACAGTACATACATAAGTGTGTTGTAAAATATTTGAGAATATTGTTTTAAACTCAGAACACACAAATACACGGTAACAAATATATTTCATTTTTCCCACAAAAACAATGTACACAGTGTACATCCCATTCCCAACCAACACAAAGTTGCACATACAGTGGTTTACATACAAAACAGAATAATTTAATGTGTACAGTTACAGTAAAAAAATTATAAATAAAAAAATCCTCTCTTCTGTTGCGGTCTGGCCACAGCACCTCATCCACATCACAAGCAATGTTTTCCCTGGCCAAGCAGCGGGGGAAATATCGCCTAGCATGACGATTCCAGCCATGAAAAGCATCAGCTGCTATATCTCCACATGCGTCTTCCATAGCTTGGAGAAGAGGTATACGCGTTTGTGGATTTCGGTCATACACTTTCCATCTCCAGGCAGAAAAAAATTCCTCAATAGGATTGAGGAATGGAGAATATGGAGGGAGATAAACAACTAAAAAGCGTGGGTGGGCAGTGAACCAGTTACGAACCAGAGCAGCCCTGTGGAAACTTACGTTGTCCCAAATGACAACGTACCTGAGCTGCTCTGGGCCATCTACCTGATCTGGTGGAATGAGTGTGTTGTGTAGGGTGTCCAGGAATGTGATCAGATGGGCGGTGTTGTAGGGGCCAAGGGTAGCATGGTGATGGATGACGCCGTGGTGGGTAATCGCTGCACACATTGTGATGTTCCCTCCGCGCTGGCCAGGGACTTGAACAATGGCACGCTGGCCGATGATATTCCTTCCCCTCTTTCGTCTTTTTGTGAGGTTGAATCCAACCTCATCAATGAAGATGAACTGGTGCTCCACTGCAGCCACCTCTATCTCAAGGACTCTCTGAATCACACATGACAATATCAGAAATAGACATGGAGTGGTCACTATTGTGAAGCACAATCATTATGATTACAATACTGAAATATGTATAATTTATACAGTGTTGAGAGTATGCATCAATTGTGGGATTGTATAGGACTCACTTGCACATAGTTATATCGCAATTCTTTGACTCTTTCTGAATTGTGTTCAAATGGCACCCTGTAGACCTGCTTCATCCTGAGATTATTTATGCGCAAGACACGGTCCAGTGTTGATAAGAATACCCTATCAATATTTTGAAATCTCTCATTGTTTTCTATTATCTTTCTTTGTATTTGCCGTAATGTTATGGCGTTATTTTCTAGGACCATGTTCATGATTTCAGTTTCCTGTTCAGGAGACAGAACACGTTCCCGACCACCTTGTGTTGGTAATCTTTCAGTTCTGCCAAACAAATAGTAAAATGCTGTAAATACAAAGTAGAAATTCATTTCCCAAATACTTGAAACATACTTTCTTTTTACAGTCCTACAGAACAGTCCACAGGCAATACTGTACTACTGTACTCATTGAGTACTGTATTGATATGCAGTACTGCAATTTTCTAGTGAGAGTAGATTTCTTACCTATTCTCATTTCGGAATGTCCGGATGATGGATGCTACAGTGTACCTGCTCAAATTTGGCTGTACTCTTTGCCCAGCCTCCCTCATTGTTAGACCATGGTTGACCACATGATCAACCAAAGTGGCTCGGATCTCATCAGAGATTACGGTCCTTGGCCTTCCTCGTCCTCGTCCTCGTCCTTGTCCTCCCCGTCCTCCTCCTCTTACTCTCACTCCTCTGGCTCTGCCTCTGTTTCCAATGTTGGCATCCATTGCTCCAAAACAGAAGAGCTCACCTGTTGCCCTTTTATGCTAAAGCTCTGATTGCTAATTGTAAAACTGTGTGACGGGTGTTTGCCCATGTGATGAGTCAGTGTGCATATTTGAATGGCAGTGTGTTAATTGTGAAAACAAGAGATTTTCTGCATGAAAATTGTGCCAAATGCAAAGATTTGTGTGTAGTGTTTTGAAAAAAGTGTGTTGTAGAACTGCAATTTGAGTGTAAAGCAGGAATTGTGCTTGTAGTTTATCAGAATTGGTTCAGGGGGTTGGTGCATGAGTTACATGTTGTGGTCATTGTGTCTCAAGTACCAGTATTTGTGTGTAAACAATTGAGAAAAACTGTAATGTAACGTGTGCTGTGTGTGTGTACCAGAGGAGGCTGGTGGGAGGAGCTATAGGAGGACGGGCTCATTAAAATGGCTGGAATGGAATAAATGGAACGGTATCAAACACACCAAACATATGGAAACAATTTATTCCATTCCAGCCATTACAATGATCCCGTCCTCCTATAGCTCCTCCCACCAGCCTCCTTTGGTGTGTACTGGTGTGTGTGTGTGTGTGTGTGTACATACTGTGGTTGGCATCACTGGATTATATTCATTACCTGGAGCAGATTAATGTCACATAAACCCTGGTAACAATCACACAGAGGCCATGTGACCTCCCATCTCTTAACTCCTATTGACATTATATGGAGCTTTAAGTGGCTGAGGTACACACTATTGGATTCCTCTACGATAAACACACGTTGGGCTAACAGATTCATCACTATGGGGGAAGTCTTAATTTCCCTTCCCTTCCCATTAGGCTCAATAAAAAAGGATGGGAGGGAATATGACCGTGTGTATCTTAGTGAGAGAGAGAGAGAGAGAGAGAGAGAGAAAGACAGTGTCTGTGTTTGTGTGTGTATTTGAACAACTTTGTGTGTGTGTTTCGCATTTGTGTGTCTGTATGTGTGTACGTGTGTGTCTATGTCCGTGCATGCCTGTGTGTGTGTGTGTGTGTACACTTGTGTCTCTATGTGTCTATGACCGTACGTGTGTGTGTGTGTGTGTGTGTGTGTGTGTGTGTGTGTGTGTGTGTGTGTGTATGTTTCCTACTGTACCCTTAAGGCAGTAATTAAGGGTGGGGGTGTTCATATGTCTCCGGTTGTTTGTGTGTAACTCCATCCTGACGTGATCGTCAAGGTGTCATTTCTTCAGGGTCCCTTTGTCATGCTTGTCTTTAAAGGGGTAATTTGCAATTCAAACAACAACAAAACGGACACCCACCTCTGTTTAGGTGAACAGCTAAGGGATTGGGCTGGAGAAATGTAACCACTCTCAAATTCAAAGACAAAGCTATGGCTACAAGGACTGACCATACCTGAGATCATAATTATAGTTTTATTTTTTTATTTTTCTCCCCCAATTTCGATCTTATCTCATCAATACAACTCCCCAAAGGGCTCGGGAGGCGAAGGTCGAGTCATGCGTCCTCCAAAACATGACCCGCCAAACCACGCTTCTTAACACCCGCCCGCTTAGCCCGGAAGCCAGCCGCACCAATGTGTCGGAGGAAACACCGTTCAACAGACGATGAGGTCAGCCTGCAGGCGCCCGGCCCGCCACAAGGAGTCGCTAGAGCACGATGAGCCAAGTAAAGGCCCCTCGGCCAAACCCTCCCCTAACCCGGACGAGTTTTAACCATGTTTTTAAACTATACAGTGTTTGTTTACAATTTGTAGTTTTGATTTACATTTGGATGAGTTATCAACTAACGTGAATGTATTGGTATTTATTAAGGATCCCCATTAGCTGCTGTTAAGGCAGCAACTACTCTTCCTGGGGTCCAGCAACATTAAGGCAATTATATACAATTGAAAATATTACATTACATGACATTTCAGAACACATTTCACAACACATTAAAGTGTGTTCCCTCAGGCCACTACTCTACTACCACATATCTACAATACAAAATCAATGTGTATGTGTGTGTAGAGTGCGTGGCTTGTGTATGTGTATGTGTAAGCATGTGTCTGTGCCTGTGTGTGTGTCTCTTCACAGTCCCCGCTGTTCCATAAGGTGTATTTTTTATCTTTTTTCTAAAAAAAATCTGATTTTACTGCTTGCATCAGTTACCTGATGTGGAATAGAGTTCCATGTAGCCATGTCTCTACAGTGAGGGAAAAAAGTATTTGATCCCCTGCTGATTTTGTACGTTTGCTCACTGACAAAGACATGATCAGTCTATAATTTTAATGGTAGGTTTATTTGAACAGTGAGAGACAGAATAACAACAAAAAAATCCAGAAAAACGCATGTCAAAAATGTTATTAATTGATTTGCATTTTAATGAGGGAAATAAGTATTTGACCCCTCTGCAAAACATGACTTAGTACTTGGTGGCAAAACCCTTGTTGGCAATCACAGAGGTCAGACGTTTCTTGTAGTTGGCCACCAGGTTTGCACACATCTCAGGAGGGTTTTTGTCCCACTCCTCTTTGCAGATTTTCTCCAAGTCATTAAGATTTCGAGCCGGACGTTTGGCAACTCTAACCTTCAGCTCCCTCCACAGATTTTCTATGGGATTAAGGTCTGGAGACTGGTTAGGCCACTCCAGGACCTTAATGTGCTTCTTCTTGAGCCACTCCTTTGTTGCCTTGGCCGTGTGTTTTGGGTCATTGTCATGCTGGAATACCCATCCACGACCCATTTTCAATGCCCTGACTGAGGGAAGGAGGTTCTCACCCAAGATTTGACGGTACATGGCCCCGTCCATCGTCCCTTTGATGCGGTGAAGTTGTCCTGTCCCCTTAGCAGAAAAACCCCAAAGCATAATGTTTCCACCTCCATGTTTGACGGTGGGGATGGTGTTCTTGGGGTCATAGGCAGCATTCCTCCTCCTCCAAACACGGCGAGTTGAGTTGATGCCAAAGAGCTCGATTTTGGTCTCATCTGACCACAACACTTTCACTCAGTTCTCCTCTGAATCATTCAGATATTCATTGGCAAACTTCAGACGGGCCTGTATATGTGCTTTCTTGAGCAGGGGGACCTTGCGGGCGCTGCAGGATATCAGTCCTTGACGGCGTAGTGTGTTACCAATTGTTTTCTTGGTAACTATGGTCCCAGCTGCCTTGAGGTCATTGACAAGATTCTCCCGTGTAGTTCTGGGCTGATTCCTCACCGTTCTCATGATCATTGCAACTCCACGAGGTGAGATCTTGCATGGAGCCCCAGGCCGAGGGAGATTGACAGTTCTTTTGTGTTTCTTCCATTTGTGAATAATCGCACCAACTGTTTTCACCTTCTCACCAAGCTGCTTGGCGATGGTCTTGTAGCCCATTCCAGCCTTGTGTAGGTCTACAATCTTGTCCCTGACATACTTGGAGAGCTCTTTGGTCTTGGCCATGGTGGAGAGTTTGGAATCTGATTGATTGATTGCTTCTGTGGACAGGTGTCTTTTATACAGGTAACAAGCTGAGATTAGGAACACTCCCTTTAAGAGTGTGCTCCTAATCTCAGTTTGTTACCTGTATAAAAGACACCTGGGAGCCAGAAATCTTTCTGATTGGGAGGGGTCAAATACTTATTTCCCTTATTAAAATGCAAATCAATTTATACAATTTTGACATGCGTTTTTCTTGATTTTTTTGTTGTTATTCTGTCTCTCACTGTTCAAATAAACCTACTATTAAAATTATAGACTGATAATTTCTTTGTCAGTGGGCAAACGTACAAAATCAGCAGGGGATCAAATACTTTTTTCCCTCACTGTATGTAGTACTGTGCGCCTCCCATAGTCTGTTCTTGACTTGGGGATTGTGAAGAGACCTCTGGTGGCATGTCTTGTGGGGTATGCATGGGTGTCAGACACCTCGGTGCATTCAAACACAGATTTACATGCATATTATTAATATTAGCTCTGCATGTACATTTAAGGGCCAGCCGTACTGCCCTGTTCTGAGCCAATTGTAATTTTCCTAAGTCCCTCTTTGTGGCACCTGACCACACGACTGAACAGTAGTCCAGGTGTGACAAAACTAGGGCCTGTAGGAAAAAGATAGGTTAAAAAAGACTAAATTCCCTTGTTGATAATTTTTTTCAAATACAATCAGTTTTCCACGTTGATTCAATGTCATCTGTATTTTAGTCAATGCCACTCCAACATTGCTCGTCCTAATATTTATATATTTCTTTATTCCATTATTTTACTTTTAGATTTGTGTATTGTTGTGAATTGTTAGATACAGTGGCTTGCGAAAGTATTCACCCCCTTGGCATTTTTCCTATTTTGTTGCCTTACAACCTGGAATTAAAATAGATTTTTGGGGGGTTTGTATCATTTGATTTACACAACATGCCTACCACTTTGAAGATGCAAAATATATTTTTTTGTGAACAAACAAGAAATAAGACAAAAAAACTGAAAACTTGAGCGTGCATAACTAAGTTAGTTATGCAAGTCAATTCTTTGTAGAGACATCTTTTGCAGGAATTACAGCTGCAAGTCTTTTGGGGTATGTCTATATAAGCTTGGCACATCTAGCCACTGTGATTTTTGCCCATTCTTCAAGACAAAACTGCTCCAGCTTCTTCAAGTTGGATGGGTTCCACTGGTGTACAGCAATCTTTAATTCATACCAATTGGATTGAGGTCTGGGCTTTGACTAGGCCATTCCAAGACATTGAAATGTTTCCCCTTAAACCACTTGAGTGTTGCTTTAGCAGTATGCTTAGGGTCATTGTCCTGCTGGAAGGTGAACCAGTCTCAAATCTCTGGAAGACTGAAACAGGTTTCCCTCAAGAATTTCCCTGTATTTAGCGCCATCCATCATTCCTTCAATTCTGACCAGTTTCCCAGTCCCTGACGATTAAAAACATCCCCACAGCATGATGCTGCCACCACCATGCTTCACTGTGGGGATGGTGTTCTCGGGGTGATGAGAGGTGTTGGGTTTGCGCCAGACATAGCGTTTTCCATGATGGCCAAAAAGCTCAATTTTAGTCTCATCTGACCAGAGTACCTTTTTCCATTTGTTTGGGGAGTCTCCCACATGCCTTTTGGCGAACACCAAACGTGTTTGCTAAATTTTTTCATGAAGAAATGGCTTTTTTCTGGCCACTGTTCCATAAAGCCCAGCTCTGTGGAGTGTATGGCTTAAGGTGGGGGTGCGTGTGTGTGTGTGTATGGTCATGAGCTGCTGAACAATTAAACAATAAAACATGTGTCTTTGGATCAACCCCCAAATAAATATTTTAACTGGTACTGGTTATGTCAATGAGTGAATGAGTTTGGATCCATCCATCCATCCCAATTGAAAAATACAACATTTGTTGAAACCAAATGATTTAATACCAACGGTTTTATTTGATTATTGCCAAACCTATATTTCAAGTTGAAACCTACTTCTTTCAACACTCAATTTACTTTTCCCTTTAGTTAAACCTAATAAATACAAAATAATATTTCATGTAAATACAACCAACGTTTTTTACAATTTAGCTTACAAGCAATTTAAAAAATTCCCTGTAAATCAAGAAATTAAGTTGGTTCAATAACTTGAAATAATGTTTCCAAACATATTCTTTACACAAGACTTTCACATTTAGTAGCCAAGCATTGGCTGATGTGCCAAATATGCTAATATCGGTCCCATGACTTGAATGGGATTTGTGCCACAAATGCTAAAATATGAGCATTTGGAAACAGTGCCAGGGAAGCTAAACCAAAAGCATGGATTGCTGTCATACCTTGTCCATAGACTGCTTACAGGGTAAGTAAAACCAATATGTCATTTTGTAATTTGGCTGAACTATCCCTTAACATAGAAACCTTATCAGGCTCTTTATTATCACATGCGCTTATGCAAGCATCATTACATATGCTGACAGTGTACAAGTTTAAGTTTAAATAACGAATACAATAGACCACATTAACTGGAATGATATTCACTCTCACGGGTGGGCAAAAAGAACAAGCTTCATCTCTCTCTCATTCCATTTTCCATTTTAGTCATTTAGCAGACGCTCTTATCCAGAGCGACTTACAGTTAGTGAGTGCATACATTATTTTTTTCTACTGGCCCCCTGTGGGAAACGAACCCACAACCCTGGCGTTGCAAGCGCCATGCTCTACCAACTGAGCTACAGGAGGCCCTGTAGCCTCATCTTTCTCTCTCATTCCCTCACTCCATTAATGTTTTGTCCCTTCCTCCCATGTCTGTTTCGCTCTCTAACTTTCTGTTTATATCTCTCTTTCTACATTTGTCTTCCACTCACTCCGTCTATGTTTGAACTCTCTGTCCCACCTTCTCTCTCTTCCCTTCCTTTCTCCTGCCGCTGTCTCTTCCTTCCTAACCTAACGGAGCAGGCGTCTTTCTGGTCCTGACCAGAAACAAAAGGTTGGGGAAGGTTCTCTTCTACACTGTTGAACCAATCCAGTAAATGTGGAGGAGGAGTTAAGATGGAGTGTTTGCTTGTTAACGTCCAAAAGCGGAAGTTGCGGCACAGGCTCTCTTTCCATTTACCCTGAAAACCGGATGCATCCGGTTGTTGTGACCCCACAGAGGGTGCTTCCTCCCTACTCACCCTACACTCCTCCCACATCTCTCTTTCTCTCTCTCTCTCTGACCTGCTGTATAATTTAGTGGTGTGTGTGTGTGCGTGCTCATGCGTGCATTTGTGAGTGTGTGTGTGAGAGAGGACTCAAGGAGTGGCTGTGGTCGGGCTGTTGCAGCCTGCCATCCAGCTTCTGAGGTGTGTGAGTAAGTGGAGGACTGCAGTCCGTCTCCCTCTCCGTCCCTCATCCTTCCAGCCCCCACCCCTAACAGAAAAGGTTATACAGACAGAGAGTTAATCAAGCCAAAGACATGGAGATTAAACAGAGATAGAGAGAGAGGTGGAGTCTGAGAGAGAGAGGTGGAGTCTGAGAGAGAGAGGTGGAGTCTGAGAAAGAGAGGTGGAGTCTGAGAGAGAGAGATGTGGAGTCTGAGAGAGAGAGGAGGCAGTCTGAGAGAGAGAGGTGGTCTGAGAGAGAGGTGGAGTCAGAGAGAGAGGAGGTAGTCTGAGCGAGAGAGGTGGTCTGAGAGAGAGGTGGAGTCTGAGAGAGAGAGGTGGAGTCTGAGAGAGAGAGGTGGAGTCTGAGAGAGAGGTGGAGTCTGAAAGAGAGAGGTGGCATTAGAGAGTGAGAGGTGGAGTCTGCGAGAGAGAGATGGAGTCAGAGAGAGAGGTGGAGTCTGAGAGAGAGAGGTGGAGTCTGAGAGAGAGAGGTGGAGTCTGAGAGAGAGAGGTGGAGTCTGAGAGAAAGTGGTGGAGTCTGAGAAAGAGAGGTGGAGTCTGAGAGAGAGAGGAGGTAGTCTGAGAGAGAGAGGTGGAGTCTGAGAAAGAGAGGTGGAGTCTGAGAGAGAGAGATGTGGAGTCTGAGAGAGAGAGGAGGCAGTCTGAGAGAGAGAGGTGGTCTGAGAGAGAGGTGGAGTCAGAGAGAGAGGAGGTAGTCTGAGCGAGAGAGGTGGTCTGAGAGAGAGGTGGAGTCTGAGAGAGAGAGAGGTGGAGTCTGAGAGAGAGAGGTGGAGTCTGAGAGAGAGGTGGAGTCTGAAAGAGAGAGGTGGCATTAGAGAGTGAGAGGTGGAGTCTGCGAGAGAGAGATGGAGTCAGAGAGAGAGGTGGAGTCTGAGAGAGAGAGGTGGAGTCTGAGAGAGAGAGGTGGAGTCTGAGAGAAAGTGGTGGAGTCTGAGAAAGAGAGGTGGAGTCTGAGAGAGAGAGGAGGTAGTCTGAGAGAGAGAGGTGGAGTCTGAGAGAAAGAGGTGGAGTCTGAGAAAGAGAGGTGGTCTGAGAAAGAGAGATGGAGTCTGAGAGAGAGAGGAGGTAGTCTGAGAGAGAGGTGCTCTTATGAGTATATGACCTCATCCTCGCACGGACCTCGCTCCTGAATGGGATTATGAGTAGGCCCAGGGGAGTGGGAGGGATGACTGATTGTGGGAGATCAGAAAGGCCAAAGGCACTAACTTACCTAGTAGTCTCCACACACTCACGCATGCACACACACACACACACACACACACACACACTTGTGCACACACACTTGTGCACACACACACACACACTTAAGCGTACACACGCATTCTTTGGCACGCACACATACACACACACTTCCTGCTCATTGTATTTGAGGACAAGAAAGTCATTAGCAGCTTTTCTGTATGAGTGGCCAGGGGTGTGTTCTGAATACGGAATACAGAGTGAGGAACATCCTTGAGAGACATCACTCAATGCCAGACTAGTTAGACACTAACACAAATCAGACAGAACACTGGGGATGCTCTGCTCTCCATTAGTAAGACTGGAATAGAACAGAGAAAAAATATGATTTGAACATGCAACAGATTTCTTGTTCAAAACTATTTTAGAAATGCAATTTATGGTGTAAACACCGGGTCATAGTTCTACTCTATAAGAGTCGCCTTATCTCTCCAGTCATCTCAATTGGATAAACAGATTTCATAATATAAACAATGGAAGGTCATACCTGTATTAACAATGTTAATACAGGTATGACCCCCCCCCCCCCCATTCCCCTCTCTAACCCCTCCCTCCCCTTCCCCTCTCTAACCCCCTCCCACCCTTCTAAGACATTTACATTTTAGTCATTTAGCAGATGATCTTATCCAGAGTGATTTACAGTAAGTGCATTCATCTTAAGATAGCTAGGTGAGACAACCACATATCACAGTCAATCAAATATACAGGATTTGAACATTCCATTCCAGCTAAACAATGGATATACACAGAGTGTACAAAACATTAAGAACACCTGCTCTTTCCATGACATAGACTGACCAGGTGAATCCAGGTGAAAGCTATGATCCCTTATTGATGTCACCTGTTAAATCTACTTCAATCAGTGTAGATGAAGGGCAGGAGACAGGTTAAAGAAGGATTTTTAAGCCTTGAGACGATTGAGACATAGATTGTGTATGTGTGCCATTCAGAGGGTGAATGAGAAAGACAAAAGATGTAAGTGCTTTTGAACGGGGTATGGTAGTAAGTGCCAAGCGAACCAGTTTGTGTGTCAAGAACTGCAACGCTGCTGGGTTTTTCAAGCTCAACAGTTTCCCGTGTGTATCAAGAATGGTCCACCACCCAAAGGACATCCAGCCAACTTGACAAAACTGTGGGAAGCATCCTTCTGGAATGCTTTTGACACCTTGTAGAGGCCATGCCATGACGAATTGAGGCTGTTCTGAGGGCAGAAGGGGGTGCAACTCAATATTTGGAAGGTGTTCCTAATGTTTTGTGCATGGCGTTTTGGAAAAAAACGTATTTTCATACACATCTAAAATCTATTAATAAATAAATAATAAATAAATAATCTTAGAACAGTAATATTTTACACACACATGAAGGTACCCATAAGCAATAATTTCTGATGAAAAAAGACAAATGTGAAAAATTTGGTGTATATAGAGTTT
>NW_028167014.1:0-72133 GCF_964263955.1 Coregonus lavaretus | reverse complement strand
GCTGGCCATGACATAGGGGGGGGGGGGGCGGTAACTCCCTGCCCTAGTCAGCCGTCGGTATGCTGCCATTACATACAGGTAACACACTGCCCTGTGAGTGCTGCCATTACATACGGTAACACACTGCCCTGTCACCCCGGAGCTGCCATTACATACAGTAACACACTGCCCTGTCACCCCGGAGCTGCCATTACATACAGTAACACACTGCCCTGTCACCCGGAGCTGCCATTACATACGGTAACACACTGCCCTGTCACCCCGGAGCTGCCATTACATACGGTAACACACTGCCCTGTCACCCCGGAGCTGCCATTACATACGGTAACACACTGCCCTGTCACCCCGGAGCTACCATTACATACGGTAACACACTGCCCTGTCACCCCGGAGCTGCCATTACATACGGTAACACACTGCCCTGTCACCCCGGAGCTGCCATTACATACGGTAACACACTGCCCTGTCACCCCGGAGCTGCCATTACATACGGTAACACACTGCCCTGTCACCCCGGAGCTACCATTACATACGGTAACACACTGCCCTGTCACCCCGGAGCTACCATTACATACGGTAACACACTGCCCTGTCACCCCGGAGCTACCATTACATTCAGTAACACACTGCCCTGTCACCCCGGAGCTGCCATTACATACAGTAACACACTGCCCTGTCACCCCGGAGCTGCCATTACATACAGTAACACACTGCCCTGTCACCAGTAACACACTGCCCTGTCACCCCGGAGCTACCATTACATACAGTAACACACTGCCCTGTCACCCCGGAGCTGCCATTACATACAGTAACACACTGCCCTGTCACCCCGGAGCTGCCATTACATACAGTAACACACTGCCCTGTCACCCCGGAGCTACCATTACATACAGTAACACACTGCCCTGTCACCCCGGAGCTGCCATTACATACAGTAACACACTGCCCTGTCACCCCGGAGCTACCATTACATACAGTAACACACTGCCCTGTCACCCCGGAGCTGCCATTACATACGGTAACACACTGCCCTGTCACCCCGGAGCTGCCATTACATACAGTAACACACTGCCCTGTCACCCCGGAGCTGCCATTACATACGGTAACACACTGCCCTGTCACCCCGGAGCTACCATTACATACAGTAACACACTGCCCTGTCACCCCGGAGCTGCCATTACATACGGTAACACACTGCCCTGTCACCCCGGAGCTACCATTACATACGGTAACACACTGCCCTGTCACCCCGGAACATGTCTCTAACCCTCCCTCTGTCAGGTTCTGTATGACGTGAGAGGGGTCCTCCAGAAGAACAGAGACACCTTCAGAGATGACATCTTAAACATGCTCAAAGACAGCAGGTGTGTGTGTGTGTGTGTGCTGTTTACGTTCAGAGTAATACACTGACACTACTATAGTCACTCCACTGTGTTTACGTTCAGAGAATGTTGAACATGTTTGTTCTGTCCTTCAGGCTTGACTTCATCTATGACCTGTTTGAGCGTGTTGGGAGCAGGAACGGAGAGGAGACCCTGAAGATGGGGACGGCCAGACGCAAACCCACCGTCAGCTCTCAGTTCAGGGTGAGAACCACTATCCATAACCCCAAACCCACCGTCAGCTCTCAGTTCAGGGTAAGGACCAATCACAGAGGAGCATGGTCAACCTCTGACCTCTAACCTTAACCTTCACTATACTGTAGAGTCACAGAATCCTTTTGGCTATGCCATGATAAGGATTGCCTTGACATGATGAGGTTGACATTTTCCCCAAGAGTTTTGAATAGTCTTTTGTTTGTGTCTTAAAGTGTGAGAGAGAGAGAGAGAGAGAGAGAGAGAGAGAGAGAGAGAGAGAGAGAGAGAGAGAGAGAGAGAGAGAGAGAGAGAGAGAGAGAGAGAGAGAGAGAGAGAGAGAGAGAGAGAGAGAGAGAGAGAGAGAGAGAGAGAGAGAGAGAGAGAGAGAGAGAGAGAGAGAGAGAGAGAGAGAGAGAGAGAGAGAGAGAGAGAGAGAATTCAGCAGGAGATGAGGGCCCTCGGAGGCCAGATCCTGTAAACACCCTGGTCAGCAGGAGATGAGGGCCCTCGGAGGCCAGATCCTGTAAACACCCTGGTCAGCAGGAGGTGAGGGCCCTCGGAGGCCAGATCTAGATGTGTTGTTGTGTTTGTGATTCTGTATCTATATCTAGATGTGTTGTTGTGTTTCTGCAGGACTCTCTCCATTCCTGATGAACACACTGAGTGCCTCCAACCCTTTCTTTGTGCGCTGCATCAAACCCAACATGGACAAGGTGGGTCATTCAGTATTCATCACAACCACAAGCTACTGAACTGGAACTAGTCTGTTACTGTTCCATGTAGAATCCTTTCCACAGAGGGTTCTACCTGGAACCCAAAAGGGTTCTACCTGGAACCCAAAAGGGTTCTACCTGGAACCCAAAAGGGTTCTCTTATGGGGACAGCCGAAGAAACGTTTTGGAACCCTTTTTTCTAAGAGTGAACCATTCATTTCTATTGGGCACAAAATAATCTGAAACACAACCGAAACAAACAGCAAATGCATCCAACAAGTTTGTAGAGTCACAAGCTTGATGTAGTCATTGCATGCTGTGAATATGGGACCAAATACTAATGGGACCAAATACTTAACTTTTTACTACTTTAATACACATAAGTTAATTTGTCCCAATACTTTTGGTGCACTAAAATGTGGGGACTATGTCCAAAAAGTGATGACCAAATCACTGACCCCTCTGTCTGACCCCTCTGTCTGAACACAGCCAAACCACTGACCCCCCTTTCTGAACACAGCCAAATCACTGACCCCTCTGTCTGACCCTTTTGTCTGAACACCGCCAAATCCCCCTCTGTCTGAACACAGCCAAACCACTGACCCCTCTGTCTGACCCCTTTGTCTGAACACAGCCAAACCACTGACCCCTCTGTCTGAACACAGCCAAATCACTGACCCCTCTGTCTGAACACAGCCAAAACACTGACCCCTCTGTCTGAACACAGCCAAATCACTGACCCCTCTGTCTGAACACAGCCAAAACACTGACCCCTCTGTCTGAACACAGCCAAATCACTGACCCCTCTGTCTGAACACAGCCAAAACACTGACCCCTCTGTCTGAACACAGCCAAATCACTGACCCCTCTGTCTGAACACAGACAAATCACTGACCCCTCTGTCTGACCCCTCTGTCTGAACACAGCCAAATCACTGACCCCTCTGTCTGAACACAGCCAAATCACTGACCCCTCTGTCTGAACACAGCCAAAAAACGGTGTTCCTCAAAATAAAAGATATATACGAAACCCAGTAAGCAGTACTACATCCCTAAATCATCCAGATGGGCCCAAAACAGCACAGATGGATTCCAAAAAGGAATCCAAACTTAAGAAATTCAATCACTATTGGACATGTTTTTTGGTAAGATCCCGTCAGCTGGGAGAGCCAAGTGTTTTTAAATGTTACATTTAAATGTTCAATGTTATATCTATGTACTCTTTCATTGGCCTAGTGTTGTTACATGTTATATCTATGTACTCTTTCATTGGCCTAGTGTTGTTAAATGTTATATCTATGTACTCTTTCATTGGCCTAGTGTTGTTACATGTTATATCTATGTACTCTTTCATTGGCCTAGTGTTGTTAAATGTTTTTAGAATATATACGATGAACAAAAATATAAATGCAACATGCAACAATTTCAACGTTTTTACTGAGTTACAGTTCATATAAGGAAATCAGTCAATTTAAATAAATAAATTAGACCCTAATCTATGGATTTCACATGACTGGGAATACAGATATGCAAGTGTTCAGATCCCTTCCCTTTTTCCACATTTTGTTACGTTACAGCCTTATTCTAAAATGGATACAAATATTTTTTTACTCAGCAATCTACACACAATACCCCATAATGACAAAGAGAAAACCGGTTTTTAGAAACGTTTGCAAATATATTCAAAATAAAAAAACAGAAATACCTTATTTACATACCAGTGAAAAGTTTGGACACACCTACTCATTCAAGGGTTTTTCTTTATTTTTACTATTTTCTACATTGTATAATAATAGTGAAGACATCAATACTATGAAATAACACATATGGAATCATGTAGTAACCAAAAAAGTGTTAAACAAATCAAAATATATTTTATATTTGAGATTCTTCAAATAGCCACCCTTTGCCTTGATGACAGCTTTGCACACTCTTGGCATTCTCTCAACCAGCTTCACCTGGAATTCATTTCCAACCGTCTTGAAGGAGTTCCCACATATGCTGAGCACTTGTTGGCTGCTTTTCCTTCACTCTGCCGTCCGACTCATCCCAAACCATCTCAATTGGGTTGAGGTCGGGGGATTGTGGAGGCCAGGTCATCTGATGCTGGATATTGTCGGCAAATGGAACATGCTGTCATACACGTCGATCCAGAGCATTCCAAACATTCTCAATGAGTGACATCTGGTGAGTATGCAGGCCATGGGAGAACTGGGACATTTTCAGCTTCCAGGAATTGTGTACAGATCCTCGCGACATGGGGCCGTCCTTAAGTCTGTCTTCAGAATTTTGCAATCCTTGTCAATCCAGTAATCCTTAAAAATGTTCCTTTGTTTGTTTTTTGGTGACTTCAATTGAGATGTTGTTGCTGTTCTTCTAAATATATAATGTATATTTTCAACAGCTAAATGTACTCCTTCAATACAACCAAAACAAACAGCAAATGTATCTGTACACAATTCCTGAACATGTCCCAGTTCTTCCATGGTCTGCATACTCACCAGACATGTCACCCATTGAGCATGTTTGGGATGCTCTGGATTGATGTGTACAACAGCGTGTTCCAGTTCCCACCAATATCCAGCAACTTCGCACAGCCATTGAAGAGGAGTGGGACAACATTCCACAGGCCACAATCAACTCTATGCGAAGGAGATGTGTCGCGCTGCATGAGGCAAATGGTGGTCACACCAGATACTGACTGGTATTCCCAGTCATGTGAAATCTATAGATTAGGGCCTAATGAATTTATTTCAATTGACTGATTTCCTTATATGAGCTGTAACTCAGTAAAATCTTTGAAATTGTTGCATGTTGCGTTTATATCTTTGTTCAGTATAGTTGACATTGGTGAAGTTATTTTATGTGGTTGAAATACTATCGGCTTTTATGATGCTGGTAAAGACAGCACCTCTACAGACAGTCCTTAACTTCACATTCTCTCAAGATGCTGAAAGAAATCAATCCTATTTCTCCACTCCTGTTACCGATCCTAAAGTCAAAAGGTAGCCTACATTTGGTGTATCGTTTTACTGCAAGAAATGCTTAATTCTGCAGGAGTAAATATTAAGACTATGTGAGAGGTTATAGACCTATAGTCAGTGTCCAGATTTCAGTTTCCATTTAACCCATCTGAACAGTAGGCTACAGTTCCCTTGACATGGCATAGGCCTGTCTGAAGTCCCCGTCTTGTGACCGTCTAATTTGTACAGAGCCTCACATCATCACACAGAACACAGCAGCACTGATATCATCCTCTTCTACCACTTCACCTAATCTTTCCCAACATGACTTTTCTGGCCCTCCCTTCTCTTTATTGTCAACTCTCCATTTCACAGCTTTTCTTTTATTGAATTCAACTCTGACATTGTCCTTTTTGCCTCCTTGGATCGACATGAACTTTTTCTGCCCTTTCCCAAAAGCAGTAGGCTATTTGCCGCGTATAAAGTTGGGCCCTAAAGCTAATGTCAGATAGCCTCAAATAATGAAAGAAAAACCTCAATGTAGCCTATAGATATAAATTACACGAGAATTATACATTTATGGATTTTTTAAGGTATTTTTTTTGTCTTTATTCAAATCACCACCCACCCTTCAGCCACACCATATTTAATTACCCTAAACCCGCCTCAGTAATTACATTGACACATGCTGGGAATTTATCCACAGGGAATGCTGTTGTCCTGTCTAGGGGTTTAGCTGTACCACATGGAATGCTGTTGTCTCTGGGGGTTTGCTGTACCACAGGGAATGCTGTTGTCCTGTCTAGGGGTTTAGCTGTACCACATGGAATGCTGTTGTCTCTGGGGGTTTAGCTGTACCAAAGGGAATGCTGTTGTCTCTGGGGGATTAGCTTTACCACAGGGAATGCTGTTGTCCTGTCTGGGGGTTTAGCTGTACCACAGGGAATGCTGTTGTCCTGTCTGGGGGTTTAGCTGTACCACAGGGAATGCTGTTGTCTCTGGGGGTTTAGCTGTACCACAGGGAATGCTGTTGTCTCTGGGGGTTTAGCTTTACCACAGGGAATGCTGTTGTCCTGTCTGGGGGTTTAGCTGTACCACAGGGAATGCTGTTGTCTCTGGGGGTTTAGCTGTACCAAAGGGAATGCTGTTGTCTCTGGGGGTTTAACTGTACCAAAGGGAATGCTGTTGTCTCTGGGGGTTTAGCTGTACCACAGGGAATGCTGTTGTCCTGTCTGGGGGTTTAGCTGTACCACAGGGAATGCTGTTGTCTCTGGGGGTTTAGCTTTACCACAGGGAATGCTGTTGTCTCTGGGGGTTTAGCTGTACCACAGGGAATGCTGTTGTCCTGTCTGGGGGTTTAGCTGCACCACAGGGAATGCTGTTGTCTCTGGGGGTTTAGCTGTACCACAGGGAATGCTGTTGTCTCTGAGGGTTTAGCTGTACCAAAGGGAATGCTGTTGTCCTGTCTGGGGTTTTAACTGTACCAAAGGGAATGCTGTTGTCTCTGGGGGTTTAGCTGTACCACAGGGAATGCTGTTGTCCTGTCTGGGGGTTTAGCTGTACCACAGGGAATGCTGTTGTCTCTGGGGGTTTAGCTGTACCACAGGGAATGCTGTTGTCTCTGAGGGTTTAGCTGTACCACAGGGAATGCTGTTGTCTCTGAGGGTTTAGCTGTACCAAAGGGAATGCTGTTGTCCTGTCTGGGGGTTTAGCTGTACCACAGGGAATGCTGTTATCTCTGAGGGTTTAGCTGTACCACAGGGAATGCTGTTGTCTCTGGGGGTTTAGCTTTACCACAGGGAATGCTGTTGTCTCTGGGGGTTTAGCTGTACCACAGGGAATGCTGTTGTCTCTGGGGGTTTAGCTGTACCACAGGGAATGCTGTTGTCTCTGGGGGTTTAGCTGTACCACAGGGAATGCTGTTGTCCTGTCTGGGGGTTTAGCTGCACCACAGGGAATGCTGTTGTCCTGTAGGGGGGGTTAGCTTTACCACAGGGAATGCTGTTGTCTCTGGGGGTTTAGCTGTACCACAGGGAATGCTGTTGTCCTGTCTGGGGGTTTAGCTGTACCACAGGGAATGCTGTTGTCCTGTCTGGGGGTTTAGCTTTACCACATGGAATGCTGTTGTCTCTGGGGGTTTAGCTGTACCACAGGGAATGCTGTTGTCCTGTCTGGGGGTTTAGCTGTACCACAGGGAATGCTGTTGTCTCTGGGGGGTTAGCTTTACCACAGGGAATGCTGTTGTCCTGTCTGGGGGTTTATCTGTACCACAGGGAATGCTGTTGTCTCTGGGGGTTTGCTGTACCACAGGGAATGCTGTTGTCCTGTCTGGGGGTTTAGCTGTACCACAGGGAATGCTGTTGTCTCTGGGGGTTTAGCTGTACCACAGGGAATGCTGTTGTCTCTGAGGGTTTAGCTGTACCAAAGGGAATGCTGTTGTCTCTGGGGGTTTAGCTGTACCACAGGGAATGCTGTTGTCTCTGGGGGTTTAGCTGTACTACAGGGAATGCTGTTGTCTCTGGGGGTTTAGCTGTACCACAGGGAATGCTGTTGTCATGTCTGGGGGTTTAGCTGCACCACAGGGAATGCTGTTGTCTCTGGGGGTTTAGCTGTACCACAGGGAATGCTTTTGTCTCTGGGGGTTTAGCTGTACCACAGGGAATGCTGTTGTCTCTGGGGGTTTAGCTGTACCACAGGGAATGCTGTTGTCTCTGGGGGTTTAGCTGTACCACAGGGAAACCTGTTGTCCTGTCTGGGGGTTTAGCTTTACCACAGGGAATGCTGTTGTCCTGTCGGGGGGGTTAGCTTTACCACAGGGAATGCTGTTGTCTCTGGGGGTTTAGCTGTACAGCAGGGAATGCTGTTGTCCTGTCTGGGGGTTTAGCTGTACCACAGGGAATGCTGTTGTCCTGTCTGGGGGTTTAGCTTTACCACAGGGAAT
The DNA here is from genome assembly GCF_964263955.1 of Coregonus lavaretus. NCBI lineage: Eukaryota > Metazoa > Chordata > Actinopteri > Salmoniformes > Salmonidae > Coregonus > Coregonus lavaretus. The sequence continues at coordinate 63,940 of NW_028167014.1, read as the reverse complement.
GCTGTTGTCTCTGGGGATTTAGCTGTACCACAGGGAATGCTGTTGTCCTGTCTGGGGGTTTAGCTGTACCACAGGGAATGCTGTTGTCTCTGGGGGTTTAGCTGTACCACAGGGAATGCTGTTGTCCTGTCTGGGGGTTTAGCTGTACCACAGGGAATGCTGTTGTCTCTGGGGGTTTAGCTGTACCACAGGGAATGCTGTTCTCCTGTCTGGGGGTTTAGCTGTACCACAGGGAATGCTGTTGTCTCTGGGGGTTTAGCTGTACCACAGGGAATGCTGTTGTCCTGTCTGGGGGTTTAGCTGTACCACAGGGAATGCTGTTGTCTCTGGGGGTTTAGCTGTACCACAGGGAATGCTGTTCTCCTGTCTGGGGGTTTAGCTGTACCACAGGGAATGCTGTTGTCTCTGGGGGTTTAGCTGTACCACAGGGAATGCTGTTGTCCTGTCTGGGGGTTTAGCTGTACCACAGGGAATGCTGTTGTCTCTGGGGGTTTAGCTGTACCACAGGGAATGCTGTTCTCCTGTCTGGGGGTTTAGCTGTACCACAGGGAATGCTGTTGTCTCTGGGGGTTTAGCTGTACCACAGGGAATGCTGTTGTCTCTGAGGGTTTAGCTGCACCACAGGGAATGCTGTTGTCCTGTCTGGGGGTTTAGCTGTACCACAGGGAATGCTGTTGTCTCTGGGGGTTTAGCTGTACCACAGGGAATGCTGTTGTCTCTGAGGGTTTAGCTGTACCACAGGGAATGCTGTTGTCCTGTCTGGGGGTTTAGCTGTACCACAGGGAATGCTGTTGTCTCTGGGGGTTTAGCTGTACCACAGGGAATGCTGTTGTCTCTGAGGGTTTAGCTGTACCACAGGGAATGCTGTTGTCTCTGGGGGTTTAGCTGTACCACAGGGAATGCTGTTGTCCTGTCTGGGGGTTTAGCTGTACCACAGGGAATGCTGTTGTCCTGTCTGGGGGTTTAGCTGTACCACAGGGAATGCTGTTGTCCTGTCTGGGGGTTTAGCTTTACCACAGGGAATGCTGTTGTCTCTGAGGGTTTAGCTGTACCACAGGGAATGCTGTTGTCCTGTCTGGGGGTTTAGCTGTACCACAGGGAATGCTGTTGTCTCTGAGGGTTTAGCTGTACCACAGGGAATGCTGTTGTCCTGTCTGGGGGTTTAGCTGTACCACAGGGAATGCTGTTGTCTCTGGGGGTTTAGCTGTACCACAGGGAATGCTGTTGTCCTGTCTAGGGGTTTAGCTGTACCACAGGGAATGCTGTTGTCTCTGAGGGTTTAGCTGTACCACAGGGAATGCTGTTGTCTCTGAGGGTTTAGCTGTACCACAGGGAATGCTGTTGTCTCTGAGGGTTTAGCTGTACCACAGGGAATGCTGTTGTCCTGTCTAGGGGTTTAGCTGTACCACAGGGAATGCTGTTGTCCTGTCTGGGGGTTTAGCTGTACCACAGGGAATGCTGTTGTCTCTGAGGGTTTAGCTGTACCACAGGGAATGCTGTTGTCTCTGAGGGTTTAGCTGTACCACAGGGAATGCTGTTGTCCTGTCTGGGGGTTTAGCTGTACCACAGGGAATGCTGTTGTCTCTGAGGGTTTAGCTGTACCACAGGGAATGCTGTTGTCCTGTCTGGGGGTTTAGCTGTACCACAGGGAATGCTGTTGTCTCTGGGGGTTTAGCTGTACCACAGGGAATGCTGTTGTCCTGTCTGGGGGTTTAGCTGTACCACAGGGAATGCTGTTGTCTCTGAGGGTTTAGCTGTACCACAGGGAATGCTGTTGTCCTGTCTAGGGGTTTAGCTGTACCACAGGGAATGCTGTTGTCTCTGAGGGTTTAGCTGTACCACAGGGAATGCTGTTGTCTCTGAGGGTTTAGCTGTACCACAGGGAATGCTGTTGTCCTGTTTGGGGGTTTCGCTGTACCACAGGGAATGCTGTTGTCCTGTCTGGGGGTTTAGCTTTACCACAGGGAATGCTGTTGTCTCTGGGGGTTTAGCTGTACCACAGTGAATGCTGTTGTCCTGTCTGGGGGTTTAGCTGTACCACAGGGAATGCTGTTGTCTCTGGGGGTTTAGCTGTACCACAGGGAATGCTGTTGTCCTGTCTGGGGGTTTAGCTGTACCACAGGGAATGCTGTTGTCTCTGGGGGTTTAGCTGTACCACAGGGAATGCTGTTGTCCTGTCTGGGGGTTTAGCTGTACCACAGGGAATGCTGTTGTCTCTGGGGGTTTAGCTGTACCACAGGGAATGCTGTTGTCTCTGAGGGTTTAGCTGCACCACAGGGAATGCTTTTGTCCTGTCTGGGGGTTTAGCTGTACCACAGGGAATGCTGTTGTCTCTGGGGGTTTAGCTGTACCACAGGGAATGCTGTTGTCTCTGAGGGTTTAGCTGTACCACAGGGAATGCTGTTGTCCTGTCTGGGGGTTTAGCTGTACCACAGGGAATGCTGTTGTCTCTGAGGGTTTAGCTGCACCACAGGGAATGCTTTTGTCCTGTCTGGGGGTTTAGCTGTACCACAGGGAATGCTGTTGTCTCTGGGGGTTTAGCTGTACCACAGGGAATGCTGTTGTCTCTGAGGGTTTAGCTGTACCACAGGGAATGCTGTTGTCCTGTCTGGGGGTTTAGCTGTACCACAGGGAATGCTGTTGTCTCTGAGGGTTTAGCTGTACCACAGGGAATGCTGTTGTCTCTGGGGGTTTAGCTGTACCACAGGGAATGCTGTTGTCTCTGAGGGTTTAGCTGTACCACAGGGAATGCTGTTGTCCTGTCTGGGGGTTTAGCTGTACCACAGGGAATGCTGTTGTCCTGTCTGGGGGTTTAGCTGTACCACAGGGAATGCTGTTGTCCTGTCTGGGGGTTTAGCTGTACCACAGGGAATGCTGTTGTCTCTGAGGGTTTAGCTGTACCACAGGGAATGCTGTTGTCCTGTCTGGGGGTTTAGCTGTACCACAGGGAATGCTGTTGTCTCTGAGGGTTTAGCTGTACCACAGGGAATGCTGTTGTCCTGTCTGGGGGTTTAGCTGTACCACAGGGAATGCTGTTGTCTCTGGGGGTTTAGCTGTACCACAGGGAATGCTGTTGTCCTGTCTAGGGGTTTAGCTGTACCACAGGGAATGCTGTTGTCTCTGAGGGTTTAGCTGTACCACAGGGAATGCTGTTGTCTCTGAGGGTTTAGCTGTACCACAGGGAATGCTGTTGTCCTGTCTAGATGTTTAGCTGTACCACAGGGAATGCTGTTGTCCTGTCTGGGGGTTTAGCTGTACCACAGGGAATGCTGTTGTCTCTGAGGGTTTAGCTGTACCACAGGGAATGCTGTTGTCTCTGAGGGTTTAGCTGTACCACAGGGAATGCTGTTGTCTCTGAGGGTTTAGCTGTACCACAGGGAATGCTGTTGTCCTGTCTAGATGTTTAGCTGTACCACAGGGAATGCTGTTGTCCTGTCTGGGGGTTTAGCTGTACCACAGGGAATGCTGTTGTCTCTGAGGGTTTAGCTGTACCACAGGGAATGCTGTTGTCCTGTCTGGGGGTTTAGCTGTACCACGGGGAATGCTGTTGTCTCTGGGGGTTTAGCTGTACCACAGGGAATGCTGTTGTCCTGTCTGGAGGTTTAGCTGTACCACAGGGAATGCTGTTGTCTCTGAGGGTTTAGCTGTACCACAGGGAATGCTGTTGTCCTGTCTAGGGGTTTAGCTGTACCACAGGGAATGCTGTTGTCTCTGAGGGTTTAGCTGTACCACAGGGAATGCTGTTGTCTCTGAGGGTTTAGCTGCACCACAGGGAATGCTGTTGTCTCTGAGGGTTTAGCTGTACCACAGTGAATGCTGTTGTCTCTGAGGGTTTAGCTGTACCACAGGGAATGCTGTTGTCCTGTCTGGGGGTTTAGCTGTACCACAGGGAATGCTGTTGTCCTGTCTGGGGGTTTAGCTGTACCACAGGGAATGCTGTTGTCTCTGAGGGTTTAGCTGTACCACAGGGAATGCTGTTGTCTCTGAGGGTTTAACTGTACCACAGGGAATGCTGTTGTCTCTGAGGGTTTAGCTGCACCACAGGGAATGCTGTTGCCTCTGAGGGTTTAGCTGTACCACAGGGAATGCTGTTGTCCTGTCTAGGAGTTTAGCTGTACCACAGGGAATGCTGTTGTCTCTGAGGGTTTAGCTGCACCACAGGGAATGCTGTTGTCTCTGAGGGTTTAGCTGTACCACAGGGAATGCTGTTGTCCTGTCTGGGGGTTTAGCTGCACCACAGGGAATGCTGTTGTCCTGTCTGGGGGTTTAGCTGTACCACAGGGAATGCTGTTGTCTCTGAGGGTTTAGCTGTACCACAGGGAATGCTGTTGTCTCTGGGGGTTTAGCTGTACTACAGGGAATGCTGTTGTCTCTGAGGGTTTAGCTGTACCACAGGGAATGCTGTTGTCTCTGAGGGTTTAGCTGTACCACAGGGAATGCTGTTTTAACACAGGTTGATAACATGCCTGATGGTAGGGTACACCATACACACACACAGACACACACAGACACACACCACACACACACACACAGACACACACCATATACACACACCACACACCACACACACAGACACACACACACCATATACACACAGACACACCATACACACACACACACACCACACACACACACACACAGACACACACCATACACACACACACACACACCATACACACAGGCACACACACACCATACACACACAGACAAACACCATACACACAGACACACACACACACCATACACACAGACACACACACACCATACACACGCACAGACACACACAATACACACAGACACACACACACACCATACACATAGACACACACACACCATACACACAGACACACACACACACCATACACACAGACACACACACACACACACACCATACACACAGACACACACACACACACCATACACACAGACACACACACACACCATACACACACACACACACACACACACCATACACACAGACATACACACACACACACACTATACACACAGACACACACACACACACCATACACAGCCACAGCCACAGCCGGTGAGATGTGAATCAGAGTTCAGTGATTGTGCAGTGTGATAACCAGCACTGAGGAACAACATGACGCAGTCAGAACAGAGCACCTGAGAACAATAGAGTTGATTATACCGGACTGAAAGGTTCCTGTGAGTTGTAAGGATCTAGCTCCTCTAAACACCTTGTCCCTCTGTAAGGCAAGCAGAGTACCGTCAGCTATACTTCTGTCCAGTCATCTGACGGCTGCTGTTGAGTTAGAGTTGAAAAGTAATTCTGTATGTTTTTCACTTCTCAGAACGCCAACATGTTTGACCCAGAAGTGGTCCTGAACCAGCTGAGGTATTCTGGGATGTTGGAGACAGTGAAGATCCGCAGGGCTGGGTTCCCTGTCCGCAGGACCTTTACAGACTTCTACAGCAGGTGAGAAAAACTGACAATTATCTTTTACAGGGAAGACAGACCATCTCCCGTGCACAGTAGATAACCTGCTTGGTGTGGACGAACGCCGAGGATTCAACATGTAGAATCACCTGCTTGGTGTCGACGAACGCTGGGGATTCAACATGTAGAATAACCTGCTGGGTGTGGACGAACGCTGGGGATTCAACATGTAGAATAACCTGCTGGGTGTGGACGAACGCTGGGGATTCAACATGTAGAATCACCTGCTGGGTGTGGACGAACGCTGGGGATTCAACATGTAGAATCACCTGCTGGGTGTCGACGAACGCTGGGGATTCAACATGTAGAATCACCTGCTGGGTGTGGACGAACGCTGGGGATTCAACATGTAGAATCACCTGCTTGGTGTGGACGAACGCTGGGGATTCAACATGTAGAATCACCTGCTTGGTGTGGACGAACGCTGGGGATGCTCTGTGATCAGAGTCAATGGCACGGCCACCCACTGTGCCCCCGCTGTGCCCCCACTGTGCCCCCGCTGTGCCCCCACTGTGCCCCCGCTGTGCCCCCACTGTGCCGCCGCTGCGCACGACCAACGCTCATGTTGGTCTGTCTTCCCTCTTACAAAACAGCAGAACACGAGGACTCAGCGTTCACCTGGGTCATTGAGACCTGTGTCTGATCTGTCTGACCTGTCTGATCTGTCTGACCTGTCTGATCTGTCTGACCTGTCTGATCTGTCTGACCTGTCTGATCTGTCTGACCTGTCTGACCTGTGTCTGATCTGTCTGATCTGTCTGACCTGTGTCTGATCTGTCTGACCTGTCTGATCTGTCTGACCTGTCTGATCTGTCTGATCTGTGTCTGACCTGTCTGATCTGTCTGACCTGTCTGATCTGTCTGATCTGTCTGACCTGTCTGATCTGTCTGACCTGTCTGATCTGTCTGACCTGTGTCTGATCTGTCTGACCTGTCTGATCTGTCTGACCTGTCTGATCTGTGTCTGATCTGTCTGACCTGTCTGTGTCTCTGTTCCCTGTGCAGGTACAGGATGATCCTGAAAGACAAGCATCCAACAGACGACCAGAGAGGGAGGTGCACAGAGCTGTTGATGTCATATGACCCCGCCAAGAGAGACTGGCAGCTGGGAAAGACTAAGGTACGCTGGCCCAGTGGTTCTGACGACACATCACTCTGTTACACGGTGTACTCTGCTGCATGCACTGTGACCCAGGGGTTTACAGGGTTTGACAGGGTAGAGTTACATGTTATAGGTTACAAGAACAGGGACCGAAGGAGCATTAGCTTCAGGCTAACAACAAACCCATAGCTGGGACAGGACAGGATCAGGTGAAATATCAGGTCATCTGAAGTCCTTAAATTTTTACAAGCCTTCCTCATCATCCACGTAATGGATATCTGTCTGACGTAATTGATATCTGTCTGACGTCATGGATATCTGTCTGACGTCATGGATATCTGTCTGACGTCATGGATATCTGTCTGAAAGGAAGTCAACAACAAGAAGTTATGATGCGGGACACCGCTAACTTACAGTGATAGCTCCATGACATCAGGATTTAAAGAGACAATAGGACTGACCACGGGGGTAAAGGCCTGACCACGGGGGTAAAGGCCTGACCACGGGGGTAAAGGCCTGACCACGGGGGTAAAGGACTGACCACGGGGGTAAAGGACTGACCACGGGGGTAAAGGACTGACCACGGGGGTAAAGGACTGACCACGGGGGTAAAGGACTGACCACGGGGGTAAAGGACTGACCACGGGGGTAAAGGACTGACCACGGGGGTAAAGGACTGACCACGGGGGTAAAGGACTGACCACGGGGGTAAAGGCCTGACCACGGGGGTAAAGGACTGACCACGGGGGTAAAGGCCTGACCACGGGGGTAAAGGACTGACCACGGGGGTAAAGGCCTGACCACGGGGGTAAAGGACTGACCACGGGGGTAAAGGCTTGACCACGGGGGTAAAGGACTGACCACGGGGGTAAAGGACTGACCACGGGGGTAAAGGACTGACCACGGGGGTAAAGGCCTGACCACGGGGGTAAAGGACTGACCACGGGGGTAAAGGCCAAGAGGCCAGAAGGTCAGGCAGAGTGTCAGTATGTGGACTAGAGGTGTGACTGGTGGTCTGTGTGTGTGGGACCCCCAGAGGGATGAGGTGCAGCATGGTGGGTGATTAAAGAGATGTAGCATGGTGGGTGATTAAAGAGGTGTAGCATGGTGGGTGATTAAAGAGGTGTAGCATGGTGGGTGATTAAAGAGGTGTAGCATGGTGGGTGATTAAAGAGGTGTAGCATGGTGGTGGGTGATTAAAAAGGTGTAGCATGATGGTGGGTGATTAAAGAGGTGTAGCATGGTGGGTGATTAAAGAGGTGTAGCATGGTGGGTGATTAAAGAGGTGTAGCTTGGTGGTGGGTGATTAAAGAGGTGTAGCATGGTGGTGGGTGATTAAAAAGGTGTAGCATGATGGTGGGTGATTAAAGAGGTGTAGCATGGTGGTGGGTGATTAAAGAGGTGTAGCATGGTGGGTGATTAAAGAGGTGTAGCATGGTGGTGGGTGATTAAAGAGGTGTAGCATGGTGGTGGGTGATTAAAGAGGTGTAGCATGGTGGTGGGTGATTAAAGAGGTGTAGCATGGTGGGTGGTTAAAGAGGTGTAGCATGGTGGTGGGTGATTAAAGAGGTGTAGCATGGTGGTGGGTGATTAAAGAGGTGTAGCATGGTGGTGGGTGATTAAAGAGGTGTAGCATGGTGGGTGGTTAAAGAGGTGTAGCATGGTGGTGGGTGATTAAAGAGGTGTAGCATGGTGGTGGGTGATTAAAGAGGTGTAGCATGGTGGTGGGTGATTAAAGAGGTGTAGCATGGTGGGTGGTTAAAGAGGTGTAGCATGGTGGTGGGTGATTAAAGAGGTGTAGCATGGTGGTGGGTGATTAAAGAGGTGTAGCATGGTGGTGGGTGATTAAAGAGGTGTAGCATGGTGGGTGGTTAAAAAGGTGTAGCATGGTGGTGGGTGATTTAGGATCATGATGGGGGCTGGGTAGAGGCTCATACCATACCAACGTATTCTCTGCTCTCTACAGAGGATTAAAGCCTTGGAAAAAGCTGTTCCTCATCTCCAAGGGCCAATAAAAAGCTGTTCCTCATCTCCAAGGGCCAATAAAAAGCTGTTCCTCATCTCCAAGGGCCAATAAAAAGCTGTTCCTCATCTCCAAGGGCCAATAAAAAGCTGTTCCTCATCTCCAAGGGCCAATAAAAAGCTGTTCCTCATCTCCAAGGGCCAATAAAAAGCTGTTCCTCATCTCCAAGGGCCAATAAAAAGCTGTTCCTCATCTCCAAGGGCCAATAAAAAGCTGTTCCTCATCTCCAAGGGCCAATAAAAAGCTGTTCCTCATCTCCAAGGGCCAATAAAAAGCTGTTCCTCATCTCCAAGGGCCAATAAAAAGCTGTTCCTCATCTCCAAGGGCCAATAAAAAGCTGTTCCTCATCTCCAAGGGAGAATAAAAAGCTGTTCCTCATCTCCAAGGGCCAATAAAAAGCTGTTCCTCATCTCCAAGGGCCAATAAAAAGCTGTTCCTCATCTCCAAGGGCCAATAAAAAGCTGTTCCTCATCTCCAAGGGCCAATAAAAAGCTGTTCCTCATCTCCAAGGGCCAATGCTGAATGGCTGCACAGAAATACACATTGATGCATTCAACTTATGATAGCCAGTGGGACAACCACTTTATTTTATTATTTTTAATGGGGGGGAGGGGGGGGGTAGAAGGATTACTTTTATACTATTCCAGTATAAACCAGCATCACCAGCAACATCCACAACCCCACCCCAACCAATCAACACCCCCCCAAGTCAACCATGCCCACACCCCATTGAGGCCCCCTCAGATCAGACCTACGCCCCTCCTACCCACCCCAAGCCCCCCACTCCCACAAAGAGGGCCTCAACATGAAAGTCACACATACGCCCAGGCCGTGAGCAGGCAAACAGGCCCAACCCCCACTCTTACACTAGCCCAAGCAAATGGCATGTACCAGATGCTCAGCAGGCTCTGCTCACAATTACTGGCCTGATGCCAAACCACACGACCAACAACATTAGACACTTTATGGAACACAAAGCACTATTTCATCCTGGAATATCCAAGGCCTGAGGTCATCTGCCTTTGGCCTAAAGAGCAGGAACCCAGACTACAACAAAGAAATTGGAAATACAGACATTGTCATCCTACAAGAAACATGGTATAGAGGAGATGGACCCACTGGTTGCCCTCTAGGTTACAGAGAGCTGGTATTCCCATCCACCAAACTACTTGGTGTGAAACAGGGAAGGGACTCAGGGGCTAATTTGGTATAGAGCAGACCTAACTCACTCTATTAAATTAATCAAAACAGGAACATTTTACATTTGGCTAGAAATTCAAAAGGAAATGATCTCAACAGAGAAAAATGTCCTCCTGTGTGCTACCTATATCCCCCCACTAGAATCCCCATACTTTAATGAAGACAGCTTCTCCATCCTGGAGGGGGAAATCAATCATTACCAGACCCAGGGACATGTACTAGTCTGTGGCGACCTAAATGCCAGAACTGGACAAGAACCTGACACCCTCAGCACACAGGGGGACAAACACCTACCTGGAGGTGACAGCATTCCCTCCCCCACTCAATCATGAGGCATCAAAGCCAAAGGAACTGCACAATATTAAGAAATGCTATAGATGGAAGGAAAGTAGTGTAGAAACCTACCAAAAAACTATTAGGCAACAACAAATTAAATCCCTTTTAGACAACTTCCTGGACAAAACGTTCCACTGTAATAGTGAAGGTGTAAACTTGGCAGTAGAAAACCTAAACAGTATATTTGATAAGCAGACAACCTAAGAAAATTAACAACAATGACAAATGGTTTGATGAAGAATCCAACCAAAAACATACAGACCCAGAAAACCTGAGCCTACGCCTTCACTATGGTGAATCACTACAACAATACAGAAATACACTACGGAAAAAGAAGGAACAGCACGTCAGAAATCAGCTCAATGTAATTGAAGAATCCATAGACTCTAACCACTTCTGGAAAAATTGGAAAACACTAAACAAACAACAACACGAAGAGCTATCTATCCAAAACGGAGATGTATGGGTAAACCACTTCTCCAATCTTTTTGGCCCTATAACAAAGAACAAACAGCAAAAACATATACATGATCAAATGCAAATCTTAGAATCAACTATTAAAGACTACCAGAACCCACTGGATTCTCCAATTACATTGAATGAACTACAGGACAATATATAAACCCTCCAACCCAAAAAGGCCTGTGGTGTTGATGGTATCCTCAATGAATGATAAAATATACAGACCACAAATTCCAATTGGCTGTACTTAAACTCTTTAACATCATCCTTAGCTCTGGCATCTTCTCCAATATTTGGAACCAAGGACTGATCACCCCAAACCACAAAGTGGAGACAAATTTGACCCCAATAACTACCGTGGGATATGCGTCAACAGCAACCTTGGGAAAATCTTCTGCATAATCATTTTTATTTTATTTATTTAACTAGGCAAGTCAGTTAAGAACAAATTCTTATTTACAATGACGGCCTACACCGGCCAAACCCGGACGACGCTGGGCCAATTGTGCGCCGCCCTATGGGACTCCCAATCACGGCCGGTTGTGATACAGCCTGGAATCGAACCAGGGGGTCTGTAGTGACACCTCAAGCACTGAGATGCAGTGCCTTAGACCGCTGCGCCACTTGCAAGCCCATTAACAGCAGACTAGTTCATTTCCTCAGTGAAAACAATGTACTGAGCAAATGTCAAATTAGCTTGTTTACCGAATTACCGTACGACAAACTACGTATTCATCCTGCACACCCTAATTGACAAAAAAACAAACCAAAACAAAGGCAAAGTCTTCTCATGCTTTGTTTATTTCCAAAAAACGTTTGACTCAATTTGGCATGAGGGTCTGCTATACAAATTGATGGAAAGTGGTGTTGGGGGAAAAACATACAACATTATAAAATCCATGTACACAAACAACAAGTGTGCGGTTAAAATTGGCAAAGAACAAACACATTTCTTTCCACAGGGCCGTGGGGTGAGACAGGGATGCAGTTTAAGCCCCACCCTCTTCAACTTACATATCAACGAGTTGGCGAGGGCACTAGAACAGTCTGCAGCATCTGGCCTCACCCTACTAGAATCTGAAGTCAAATGTCTACTGTTTGCTGATGATCTGGTGCTTCCATCACAAACCAAGGAGGACCTACAACAGCACCTAGATCTTCTGCACAGATTCTGTCAGACCTGGGCCCTGACAGTACATCTCAGTAAGACATAAATAATGGTGTTCCAAAAAAGGTCCAGTTGCCAGGACCACAAATACAAATTCCATCTAGACGCCGTTGCCCTAGAGCACACAAAAAACGATACATACCTCGGCCTAAACATCAGCGCCACAGGTAACTTCCACAAAGCTGTGAACAATCTGAGAGACAAGGCAAGAAGGGCGTTCTATGCCATCAAAAGGAACATAAAATTTGACATACCAATTAGGATCTGGCTAAAAATACATTAATCAGTTATAGAACCCATTGCCCTTTATGGTTGTGAGGTATGGGGTCCGCTCACCAACCAAGAATTCACAAAATGGGACAAACACCAAATTGAGACTCTGCATGCAGAATTCTGCAAAAATATCCTCAGTGTACAACAATAAAATGTATGCACGCATGACTGTAAGTCGCTTTGGATAAAAGCGTCTGCTAAATGGCATATTATTATTATATTACAACGTAAAACACCAAATAATGCATGCAGAGCAGAATTAGGCCGATACCCGCTAATTATCCAAATCCAGAAAAGAGCCGTTAAATTCAATAACCACTTAAAAGGAAGCGATTCCCAAGCCTTCCATAACAAAGCCATCACCTACAGAGAGATGAACCTGGAGAAGAGTCCCCTAAGCAAGCTGGTCCTGGGGCTCTGTTCACAAACACAAGCAGACCCCACAGAGCCCCAGGACAACAACACAATTAGACCCAACCAAATCATGAGAAAACAAAAAGAGAATTACTTGACACATTGGACAGAATTAACAAAAAAACAGAGCAAACTAGAATGCTATTTGGCCCTAAACAGAGAGTACACAGTGGCAGAATACCTGACCACTGTGACTGACCCAAACTTAAGGAAAGCTTTGACAATGTACAGACTCAGTGAGCATAGCCTTGCTATTGAGAAAGGCCGCCGTAGGCAGACCTGGCTCTCAAGAGAAGACAGGCTATGTGCACACTTCCCACAAAATGAGGTGGAAACTGAGCTGCACTTCCTAACCTCCTGCCAAATGTATGACCATATTAGAGACACATATTTCCCTCAGATTACAGCGATCCACAAAGAATTTGAAAACAAACTTTTGATAAACTCCCTTATCTACTGGGTGAAAAACCACAGTGTGCCATCACAGCAGCAAGATTTGTGACCTGTTGCCACAAGAAAAGGGCAACCAGTGAAGAACAAACACCATTGTAAATACAACCCATATTTATGTGTATTTATTTTCCCATTTGTACTTTAACTATTTGCACATTGTTACAACACTGTATATAGACATAATATGACATTTGAAATGTCTTTATTCTTTTGAAACTTCTGAGTGTAATGTTTACTGTTAATATTTATTGTTTATTTCACTTTTGTTTATTATCTACTTCACTTGCTTTGGCAATGTTAACATACGTTTCCCATGCCAATAAAGCCCTTACACTGAAATTGAATTGAGAGAGAGAGAGGTACCTTGTGATTAGAGATCTGAGGATCTGAGGATCTCATCCTCTGCTCAATTTACAGTGTAATGTTAGTTTATTTACAGTGTAATGTTAGTTTATTTACAGCTCTGTGCAGCCATTCAGCATTGTACACTGCCCTTACAGTGGGGAAAAAAAGTATTTAGTCAGCCACCAATTGTGCAAGTTCTCCCACTTAAAAAGATGAGAGAGGCCTGTAATTTTCATCATTGGTACACGTCAACTATGACAGACAAATTGAGAAAAAAAATCCAGAAAATCACATTGTAGGATTTTTAATGAATTTATTTGCAAATTATGGTGGAAAATAAGTATTTGGTCACCTACAAACAAGCAAGATTTGTGACTCTCACAGACCTGTAACTTCTTCTTTAAGAGGCTCCTCTGTCCTCCACTCGTTACCTGTATTAATGGCACCTGTTTGAACTTGTTATCAGTATAAAAGACACCTGTCCACAACCTCAAACAGTCACACTCCAAACTCCACTATGGCCAAGACCAAAGAGCTGTCAAAGGACACCAGAAACAAAATTGTAGACCTGCACCAGGCTGGGAAGACTGAATCTGCAATAGGTAAGCAGCTTGGTTTGAATAAATCAACTGTGGGAGCAATTATTAGGAAATGGAAGACATACAAGACCACTGATAATCTCCCTCGATCTGGGGCTCCACGCAAGATCTCATGCCGTGGGGTCAAAATGATCACAAGAACGGTGAGCAAAAATCCCAGAACCACACGGGGGGACCTAGTGAATGACCTGCAGAGAGCTGGGACCAAAGTAACAAAGCCTACCATCAGTAACACACTACGCCGCCAGGGACTCAAATCCTGCAGTGCAAGACGTGTCCCCCTGCTTAAGCCAGTACATGTCCAGGCCTGTCTGAAGTTTGCTAGTGTGCATTTGGATGATCCAGAAGAGGATTGGGAGAATGTCATATGGTCAGATGAAACCAAAATAGAACTTTTTGGTAAAAACTCAACTCGTCGTGTTTGGAGGACAAAGAATGCTGAGTTGCATCCAAATAACACCATACCTACTGTGAAGCATGGGGATGGAAACATCATGCTTTGGTGCTGTTTTTCTGCAAAGGGACCAGGACGACTGATCCGTGTAAAGGAAAGAATGAATGGGGCCATGTATAGTGAGATTTTGAGTGAAAACCTCCTTCCATCAGCAAGGGCATTGAAGATGAAACGTGGCTGGGTCTTTCAGCATGACAATGATCCCAAACACACCGCCCGGGCAACGAAGGAGTGGCTTCGTAAGAAGCATTTCAAGGTCCTGGAGTGGCCTAGCCAGTCTCCAGATCTCAACCACATAGAAAATCTTTGGAGGGAGTTGAAAGTCCGTGTTGCCCAGCGACAGCCCCAAAACATCACTGCTCTAGAGGAGATCTGCAAGGAGGAATGGGCCAAAATACCAGCAACAGTGTGTGAAAACCTTGTGAAGACTTACAGAAAACGTTTGACCTGTGTCATTGCCAACAAAGGGTATATAACAAAGTATTGAGAAACTTTTGTTATTGACCAAATACTTATTTTCCACCATAATTTGCAAATAAATTCATAAATAATCCTACAATGTGATTTTCTGGAAATGTCTTTCTCATTTTGTCTGTCATAGTTGACGTGTACCTATGATGAAAATTACAGGCCTCCCTCATCTTTTTAAGTGGGAGAACTTGCACAATTGCTGGCTGACTAAATACTTTTTTTCCCCACTGTATATGAAACCCTAGAGATGAGGAACAGCTTTTTCCAAGGCTTTTAATCCTCTGTAAAGTCTGGACGCGCTCGGTGACATTGAGTTGGAGGCAGAGAGTCACAGACCTGACCATACAATATTCCAAACGAATGTTTGTGTGTATAATCTTTTTGTGCCCACAATTATGTGTCATGCCTTTGTACGTTACTGTTTTTGATATCAGTGCCATATTTTGGGGGTTAAAGGTGGGTTTGAAAGTAGAGGGGGGGGATTGCATTTCCTGTGTAGAAACAGTCTGTGTTTAATTATATCCATGTCTGATTGTGTGATGAGGAAGCTGGTCCCAGGACCAGGGTGTGGGGGGTCTGTAGGGTGGTGTAAGGGTGTGTGTGTGTGTGTGAGCGGGGGGGGGGGGGGGGTAGCATAGGATGTGGGAAGGAAGGATGTGGGCCAGGAAGCGACTCAGAGAGTTTAGTGGAGAAACAGAAACAGGAGCAGGGCTGGGGTGGGGTGTGGGGTGGGGGTGGGGGTGTGGGGGTGAGGTGGGACAGGGGAAGCGGGTTGGGGAGCAGGAGCAGGGCTGGGGTGGGGGTGCGGGTTGGGGAGCAGGAGCAGGGCTGCAGCTGTGTTTCTGTGATTACTGGAACATCTGGCCCAGTTATCAGGAACTGATTCACCTCCAGTATCTAGGCAGGGAAGGGTTAACTAGATCCAGTGGAATGAGAGCAAGGAGGAGGGGAGTGGCCTGCTCTTGGAGGAGTGCCATCCTCACCCCTCCCTGCCTCCTCCCCTCCTCTCTCTCTCTCCCTGCCTCCTCCCCTCCTGTCTCTCTCCCTGCCTCCTCCCCTCCTGTCTCTCTCCCTGCCTCCTCCCCTCCTCTCTCTCTCTCCCTGCCTCCTCCCCTCCTGTCTCTCTCCCTGCCTCCTCCCCTCCTGTCTCTCTCCCTGCCTCCTCCCCTCCTGTCTCTCTCCCTGCCTCCTCCCCTCCTGTCTCTCTCCCTGCCTCCTCCCCTCCTCTCTCTCTCTCCCTGCCTCCACTCCTGTCTCTCTCTCCCTGCCTCCTCCACTCCTGTCTCTCTCTCCCTGCCTCCTCCCCTCCTGTCTCTCTCCCTGCCTCCTCCCCTCCTGTCTCTCTCTCCCTGCCTCCTCTACTCCTGTCTCTCTCTCCCTACCTCCTCCACTCCTGTCTCTCTCTCCCTGCCTCCTCCCCTCCTCTCTCTCTCTCCCTGCCTCCACTCCTGTCTCTCTCTCCCTGCCTCCTCCACTCCTGTCTCTCTCTCCCTGCCTCCTCCCCTCCTGTCTCTCTCCCTGCCTCCTCCCCTCCTGTCTCTCTCTCCCTGCCTCCTCTACTCCTGTCTCTCTCTCCCTGCCTCCTCCACTCCTGTCTCTCTCTCCCTGCCTCCTCCCCTCCTGTCTCTCTCCCTGCCTCCTCCCCTCCTGTCTCTCTCCCTGCCTCCTCCCCTCCTGTCTCTCTCTCCCTGCCTCCTCTCCTCCTGTCTCTCTCTCCCTGCCTCCTCCCCTCCTCTCTCTCTCTCCATGCCTCCTCCACTCCTGTCTCTCTCTCCCTGCCTCCTCCCCTCCTCTCTCTCTCTCCCTGCCTCCTCCCCTCCTCTCTCTCTCTCCCTGCCTCCTCCCCTCCTGTCTCTCTCCCTGCCTCCTCCCCTCCTGTCTCTCTCCCTGCCTCCTCCCCTCCTCTCTCTCTCTCCCTGCCTCCACTCCTGTCTCTCTCTCCCTGCCTCCTCCACTCCTGTCTCTCTCTCCCTGCCTCCTCTACTCCTGTCTCTCTCTCCCTGCCTCCTCCCCTCCTGTCTCTCTCCCTGCCTCCTCCCCTCCTATCTCTCTCTCCCTGCTTCCTCCCCTCCTGTCTCTCTCTCCCTGCCTCCCTCTACTCCTGTCTCTCTCTCCCTGCCTCCTCCACTCCTGTCTCTCTCTCCCTGCCTCCTCCCCTCCTGTCTCTCTCCCTGCCTCCTCCCCTCCTGTCTCTCTCCCTGCCTCCTCCCCTCCTGTCTCTCTCTCTGCCTCCTCCCCTCTCCCTGTCTCTCTCTCCCCTGCCTCCTCCCCTCCTCTCTCTCTCTCCATGCCTCCTCCACTCCTGTTCTCTCTCTCCCTGCCTCCTCCCTCCTGTCTCTCTCCCTGCCTCCTCCCCTCCTGTCTCTCTCTCCCTGCCTCCTCCCCTCCTCTCTCTCTCTCCCTGCCTCCTCTACTCCTGTCTCTCTCTCCCTGCCTCCTCCCCTCCTGTCTCTCTCTCCCTGCCTCCTCCTCCCCTCCTCCTCTCTCTCTCCCTGCCTCCCTCCCCTCCCTCTCTCTCTCCCTGCCTCCTCCCCTCCTGTCTCTCTCTCCCTGCCTCCTCTACTCCTGTCTCTCTCTCCCTGCCTCCTCCCCTCCTGTCTCTCTCCCTGCCTCCTCCCCTCCTATCTCTCTCCCTGCTTCCTCCCCTCCTGTCTCTCTCTCCCTGCCTCCTCTACTCCTGTCTCTCTCTCCCTGCCTCCTCCACTCCTGTCTCTCTCTCCCTGCCTCCTCCCCTCCTGTCTCTCTCTCTCTCCCTGCCTCCTCCCCTCCTGTCTCTCTCCCTGCCTCCTCCCCTCCTGTCTCTCTCTCCCTGCCTCCTCCCCTCCTGTCTCTCTCCCTGCCTCCTCCCCTCCTCTCTCTCTCTCCATGCCTCCTCCACTCCTGTCTCTCTCTCCCTGCCTCCTCCCCTCCTGTCTCTCTCCCTGCCTCCTCCCCTCCTGTCTCTCTCTCCCTGCCTCCTCCCCTCCTCTCTCTCTCTCCCTGCCTCCTCTACTCCTGTCTCTCTCTCCCTGCCTCCTCCCCTCCTGTCTCTCTCTCCCTGCCTCCTCCTCCCCTCCTCTCTCTCTCTCCCTGCCTCCTCCCCCTCCCCTCCTCTCTCTCTCCCTGCCTCCTCCCCTCCTGTCTCTCACTCCCTGCCTCCTCCCCTCCTCTCTCTCTCCCTTCCTCCTCCACTCCTGTTTCTCTCTCTATCTCTCTCTCTCCTCTCTCTCCCTGCCTCCTCTACTCCTGTCTCTCTCTCCTGCCTCCTCCACTCCTGTCTCTCTCCCTGCCTCCTCCCCTCCTCTCTCTCTCTCCATGCCTCCTCCACTTCTGTCTCTCTCCCTGCCTCCTCTCTCCTCTCTCTCTCCCTGCCTCCTCCCCTCCTGTCTCTCTCTCCTCCCTTTAGTCTTTCTCTGCTGTGCACCCCTCCCCTCCTGTCTCTCTCTCCCTGCCTCCTCCCCTCCTCTCTCTCTCCCTGCCTCCTCCACTCCTGTTTCTCTCGCTCTCTCTCTCTCTCTCTCTCTCTCTCTCTCTCTCTCTCTCTCTCTCTCTCTCCCTGCCTCCTCCCCTCCTCTCCTCTCTCCATGCCTCCTCCACTCCTGTCTCTCTCTCCCTGCCTCCTCCCCTCCTCTCTCTCTCCCTGCCTCCTCCACTCCTGTTTCTCTCTCTCTCTCTCTCTCCTCTCTCTCTCTCTCTCTCTCTCTCTCCCTGCCTCCTCCCCTCCTCTCTCTCTCTCCATGCCTCCTCCACTCCTGTCTCTCTCTCCCTGCCTCCTCCCCTCCTGTCTCTCTCTCCATGCCTCCTCCACTTCTGTCTCTCTCCCTGCCTCCTCTCCTCCTCTCTCTCTCCCTGCCTCCTCCCCTCCTGTCTCTCTCTCCTCCCTGTTTCTCTTTCTCTCTCTCTCTCTCTCTCTCTCTCTCCTCTCTCTCTCTCTCTCTCTCTCTCTCTCTCTCTCTCTCTCTCTCTCTCTCTCTCTCTCTCTCTCTTTCTCCCTGCCTCCCTCTCTCTCCCTGCCTCCTCCACTCCTGTCTCTCTCCCTTCCCTCCTCCCCTCCTCTCTCTCTCTCCATGCCTCCTCTACTCCTCTCTCTCTCTCCATGCCTCCTTCACTTCTGTCTCTCTCCCTGCCTCCTCTCCTCCTCTCTCTCTCCCTGCCTCCTCCCTCCTGTCTCTCTCTCCTCGCTTTAGTCTTTCTCTGCCTGTGCACCCCTCCCCTCCTGTCTCTCTCTCCCTGCCCCCCCCCCTCTCTCTCTCCCTGCCTCCTCCACTCCTGTTTCTCTCTCTCTCTCTCTCTCTCTCTCTCTCTCTCTCTCTCTTCTCTCTCTCTCTCTCTCTCTCTCGCTCCCTGCCTCCCTCTCTCTCCCTGCCTCCTCCACTCCTGTCTGTCTGGTTACTCAGTAGTCAGTAGAAGCCAGAGAGACAGAACAGCAGCAGGGAAACACAGACAGACAGACAGGATGTTTGCTGTGGGACTAACAACACAACACTATGACTCTTTGCAGCACCGGCATAGTCTTCAGCTGGGCTCTCTGCAGTGAGAGTCAGGGAGAGTAGCAGGAAGAGTAGCTAACAGCTAACAGGGAGAGTAGCAGGGAGAGTAGCTAACAGCTAACAGGGAGAGTAGCAGGGAGAGTAGCTAACAGCTAACAGGGAGAGTAGCAGGGAGAGTAGCTAACAGCTAACAGGGAGAGTAGCAGGGAGAGTAGCTAACAGCTAATAGGGAGAGTAGCAGGGAGAGTAGCTAACAGCTAACAGGGAGAGTAGCAGGGAGAGTAGCTAACAGCTAACAGGGAGAGTAGCAGGGAGAGTAGCTAACAGCTAACAGGGAGAGTAGCAGGGAGAGTAGCTAACAGCTAACAGGGAGAGTAGCAGGGAGAGTAGCTAGCAGCTAGCAGGGAGAGTAGCAGGGAGAGTAGCTAGCAGGGAGAGTAGCTAACAGCTAACAGCGAGGGTAGCAGGGAGAGTAGCTAGCAGCTAGCAGGGAGAGTAGCAGGGAGAGTAGCTACCAGGGAGAGTAGCTAACAGCTAACAGGGAGAGTAGCAGGGAGAGTAGCTAGCAGGGAGAGTAGCTAACAGCTAACAGTGAGAGTAGCAGGGAGAGTAGCTAGCAGGGAGAGTAGCAGGGAGAGTAGCTAGCAGGGAGAGTAGCAGGGAGAGTAGCAGGGAGAGTAGGTAGCAGCTAGCAGGGAGAGTAGCAGGGAGAGTAGGTAACAGCTAACAGCGAGGGTAGCAGGGAGAGTAGCTAGCAGCTAGCAGGGAGAGTAGCAGGGAGAGTAGGTAGCAGCTAGCAGGGAGAGTAGCTAACAGCTAACAGGGAGAGTAGCAGGGAGAGTAGCTAACAGCTAGCAGGGAGAGTAGCTAACAGCTAACAGGGAGAGTAGCTAACAGCTAATAGGGAGAATAGCTAGCAGGGAGAGTAGCTAACAGCTTATAGGGAGAATAGATAACAGCTAACAGGGAGAGTAGCTAACAGCTAACAGGGAGAGTAGATAACAGCTAATAGGGAGAGAAGATAACAGCTAACAGGGAGAGTAGATAACAGCTAACAGGGAGAGTAGATAACAGCTAATAGGGAGAGTAGCTAACAGCTAACAGGGAGAGTAGATAACAGCTAATAGGGAGAGAAGATAACAGCTAACAGGGAGAGTAGATAACAGCTAACAGGGAGAGTAGATAACAGCTAATAGGGAGAGAAGATAACAGCTAACAGGGAGAGTAGCTAACAGCTAACAGGGAGAGTAGATAACAGCTAATAGGGAGAGAAGATAACAGCTAACAGGGAGAGTAGCTAACAGCTAACAGGGAGAGTAGCTAACAGCTAACAGGGAGAGTAGATAACAGCTAATAGGGAGAGTAGATAACAGCTAACAGGGAGAGTAGATAACAGCTAATAGGGAGAGAAGATAACAGCTAACAGGGAGAATAGATAACAGCTAACAGGGAGAGTAGCTAACAGCTAACAGGGAGAGTAGATAACAGCTAATAGGGAGAGTAGCTGACAGCTAACAGGGCAAGTAGCTAGCAGGGAGAGTAGCAGGGAGAGTAGATAACAACTAGGATCTCTGCGACAAACATCTGGTCCTAAACGGACTGCATCCAGACCTTATCAAGAAGAACTAACTATCCTACAGGAACTAACCTCCATCCCACTCTCTGCCTGACCATGCCGTGTGTCCTGTCCTGCAGGTGTTCCTGAAGGAAGAGCTGGAACACAGGCTGGAGAAGGAGAGAGAAGAGGTGTGGAGACAGGCGGGCATGGTGATTCGGGCACACATACTCAGCTATGTGGCAAGGTGGGTACTGCTGAGGGGCTGGAGGGTGAGTGACTAGGGGTTGAGTGCTGAGCTGGAGGGTGGTAATTAGTACATGTGCTCGAGGATGTCTGTGCACTGTGTGTTTGTGTATGATTGTTTTTGTTTATACCGATTATTCCGTGAGGGGAGTGACAGTGTTATTATCATGAATAACTGTTATTATCGTGACCTGGTAACCCAGCTATCATCCTTGTCTTTTAGTAGGATTTCACTTTTTTTCTTCATAGTCTTTCTGGAGGCGTGTGTCATACTTATACCAGTACGTCTGAAAGATCTATTTATCTGTCATGTTTAATCAACCCAAAATAGACGTGGAACTATTTGAACTGTGTCCCTGCATAAGTTATGGAAGATACAGATGACATGCAGAACCAATCATATATGGATTATTAAACTGTAAAGACAGTAATTACATTTTGAAGAGCACCATTAGCAGATTCAGTGTTCTGAATATTGCTAAGACCTGCCTTGATTAAGATCTGCCTTGATTAAGATCTGCCTTGATTAAGATCTGACTGTCTGCTGACTACCATTTAGAAACACATTGGCAAAGTCACGACAAGTCTTGATCCTTTAGTACTCTACAATGTTATTTTGTAGAATAGAGTTGATCTAGTTATTGTTTGAACAAATGGCATCAATACCGACCTGATTCAATACTTGACGACTGCACAGTATTGTGAGTAGAGCACCAGGCAGATGAGAGACAGAGACACAGCATAAATCATAGAGCTTGTTCAGGCATCTACACAGAACCCCTCTCACCCCCCCACCACATCAGCCCCCTGGGCCAGGGGTGTAAATTAGCCCTCCATGGAACGTGATGAAGTCCTCTCTCCCTTTTACATAGTGGGCAAGGTCACCCAGACCCAGATGTTTGGGAGGGAGGGTCTCCATTGGGCTGTGGTAGCCTGGGTCAGGGTGGGGGTTCTGGGGAGAGAGAGGCAGGCCTGGTGGGTGGTCCATGAGGAAAGGTTGAGTGGACAGCCAGACAGTGCCCTGTGTTATCCTGTGTTGTTCTCCCTCCTGTAGGAGGCGCTATAAGAGACAGTGAGTGACTAACAATGCATTGTGTTCTCCCTCCTGTAGGAGGCGCTATAAGAGACAGTGAGTGACTAACAATGCATTGTGTTCTCCCTCCTGTAGGAAGCACTATAAGAGACAGTGAGTGACTAACAATGCATTGTGTTCTCCCTCCTGTAGGAGGCGCTATAAGAGACAGTGAGTGACTAACAATGCATTGTGTTCTCCCTCCTGTAGGAAGCACTATAAGAGACAGTGAGTGACTAACAATGCATTGTGTTCTCCCTCCTGTAGGAGGCGCTATAAGAGACAGTGAGTGACTAACAATGCATTGTGTTCTCCCTCCTGTAGGAAGCACTATAAGAGACAGTGAGTGACTAACAATGCATTGTGTTCTCCCTCCTGTAGGAGGCGCTATAAGAGACAGTGAGTGACTAACAATGCATTGTGTTCTCCCTCCTGTAGGAGGTGCTATAAGAGACAGTGAGTGACTAACAATGCATTGTGTTCTCCCTCCTGTAGGAGGCGCTATAAGAGGGTTCTGACCAGCACCGTCACCATACAGAAGTTCTACAGAGCTCACTTCTGGAGACGTGTGTTCCTACGTCTTCGCACTGCAGCTGTCATTCTACAGAAACACCAGCGTGGCCGGCTGGCCCGAGGCCTCTACCGCCAGCTCTCTGAGGAGAAGAGGAGGAGAGAGGAGGAGGAGAGGAGGAGTCAGAGGGAAGAGGAGGAGAGGAGGAGTCAGAGAGAAGAGGAGGAGAGGAGGAGTCAGAGGGAAGAGGAGGAGAGGAGGAGTCAGAGAGAAGAGGAGGAGAGGAGGAGTCAGAGAGAAGAGGAGGAGAGAAGGAGTCAGAGAGAAGAGGAGGAGAGAAGGCGAGTAGAGGGGGAGAGGAGGAGGCTGGAGGAAGAGAAGAGACGAGAGGAGAAGGAGTGGAGGAAGAGAGAGGAGGAGGAGGAACGACTGAGGGTGTTAGACCTGGAGGAGTTGAGGAGGAAGGAGGAGGAGAGACTGAGACTACAAAAGGAGCAGGAAGCAGCGAGGAGAAAGGAGGAGGAGGAGCTTTGCAAAGGACAGGAAGCAGAGGCGGAGGAGAAGGCTACAGCCAACAACAGGTACACTAGCTGTGTGCCAGCTGTCCTATCACAGTCTGTACCTCTGTCTACACCTTTCTTTACTCCCTGACTTCTCTTCTTTTCTCCACTTAGGATGGATTCTCCTGCTCCCTTTAAGGAGGTGTCCCTGTCCCACTCCCTGCCCCCCCACACCTCCCAGGAGGAGTCCCGTCAGATGGAGGAGATCCTCCGGCTGGAGAAGGAGATCGAGATGCTGCAGCGCCAGAGGGAGGACGGGGTGTCCATGTTAGGGGACGGCCTGGGAGGGAGCAGGGAGGAGCTCCGGCAGAGGAGGGACGCAGAGATCTACCGACTGGAGAAGGAGGCGTCTCGCGTTGCCACCGAGTTCCTGGAGCTCCTGGACTTTGGGGGTCTGGAACAGTGTCTGTCCAGCGAGGAGAACCTCCACGACCCCTCAGACAGCACCGCTCCCGTGGCCCGGGCCGAGGAGGAAGAGGAGGTGGACGAAGGCTTCCATGCTGAGGAGGAGTGTCCCGGTAGCGGTATCCTCCTGCCTGACATCCCTCTCCCCGTGGGGGTTCCTCTGGACCAGGAGGTCTTCTCCACTCTCCCTTCTCCTCCTCCTGCCTTTGCTGAGGGTCTGGTAGCAAAGGCCCTGGCCCTCTCCCAGACCCAGGCCCCGTGTTGCCCCCCTGTTTGCTCCCCTCTCACCTCTAGTGCCCCTACACACCACCCTGCACCTCCTCTCCCTGCCCTCACCACCGGAGGCGGTAAGGCTCTCTGTCACCAACCCACCAGGAGAATAGAGGTGGCTCCAGAGACCAAAAGAGTACCCAGAAGAGTGGACGTGGTACCCGACAGACCCTGCGCCAGGGTAGATGTTATGCCAACTAGAATAGACGTGGTACCCTCCAGACTCCCAGAGGCTGTGCCAGCCAGGGGAGTAGAGCTAGTGCCCATTGTGCCCGTCCCAGGGGCCAGGGAGGTCAGGGAGGTCAGAGAGGAGGTCTCGTTCAGCATCCTACCAGACACAGAGTCATACTATGACCAGGAGGAGTTTGAGGAGGTGCAGGGGAGTACAGGCTCGGGAGACGCAGCCAGTATCACGGACGGACATGCTACTGATGAGGAGGTGCTGAGGAAATCATCCTGTACTCAGAACAGCCTGGACTCCTTCAGAGGCAGCTCAGACTCTGTGAGTACCACATACTACTGTACCAACAACATACTACATACTACTGTACCAACGACATACTACATACTACTGTACCAACTACATACTACTGTACCAACGACATACTACATACTACTGTACCAACAACATACTACATACTACTGTACCAACAACATACTACATACAACTGTACCAACTACATACTACTGTACCAACGACATACTACATACTACTGTACCAACGACATAGTACATACTACTGTACCAACGACATACTACTGTACCAACTACATACTACATACTACTGTACCAACTACATAGTACATACTACATACTACTGTACCAACTACATAGTACATACTACATTCTACTGTACCAACTACATAATACATACCACTGTACCAACTACATACTACATACCACTGTACCAACAACATACTACATACTACTGTACCAACGACATACTACATACTACTGTACCAACTACATACTACTGTACCAACTACATACTACATACTACTGTACCAACTACATAGTACATATTACATACTACTGTACCAACTACATAGTACATACTACATTCTACTGTACCAACTACATAATACATACCACTGTACCAACTACATAGTAAATACTACTGTAACAACTACATAGTACATACTACATACTACTGTACCAACTACACACTACATACTACATACTACTGTGCCAACTACATAGTACATACTACATACTACTGTACCAACTACATACTACATACTAATGTACCAACTACATAGTACATACTACATACTACTGTACCAACTACATGCTACATGCTACTGTACCAACTGCATACTATTGTATCAACTACATAGTACATACCACTGTACCAACTACATACTACATACCACTGTACCAATTACATAGTACATACTACATACTACTGTACCAACTACATACTAATACTACTGTACCAACTACATGCTACTGTACCAACTACATACTACATACCACTGTACCAACTACATACTACATACCACTGTACCAACTACATACTACATACCACTGTACCAACTACATACCACTGTACCAACTACATACCACTGTACCAACTACATACCACTGTACCAACTACATACTACATACTACTGTACCAACTACATAGTACATACTACTGTACCAACTACATAGTACATACCACTGTACCAACTACATAGTACATACCACTGTACCAACTACATAGTACATACTGTACCAACTACACACTACATACTACTGTACCAACTACATAGTACATACTACATACTACTGTACCAACTACATACTACATACTACATACTACTGTACCAACTACATAGTACATACTACATACTACTGTACCAACTACATACTACATAATACATACTACTGTACCAACTACATAGTACATAATACATACTACTGTACCAACTACATAGTACATACTACATACTACTGTACCAACTACATACTACTGTATCAACTACATAGTACATACCACTGTACCAATTACATAGTACATACTACATACTACTGTACCAACTACATAGTACATACTACATACTACTGTACCAACTACATAATACATACTACTGTACTAACTACATAGTACATACTACATACTACTGTACCAACTACATAGTACATACTACATACCACTGTACCAACTACATACTACATACCACTGTACCAACTACATAGTACATACTGTACCAACTACATACTAATACTACTGTACCAACTACATGCTACTGTACCAACTACATACTACATACCACTGTACCAACTACATAGTACATACCACTGTACCAACTACATAGTACATACCACTGTACCAACTACATACTACATACCACTGTACCAACTACATAGTACATACTACTGTACCAACTACATACTACATACCACTGTACCAACTACATAGTACATACCACTGTACCAACTACATACTACATACTACTGTACCAACTACATACTACATACCACTGTACCAACTACATAGTACATACCACTGTACCAACTACATAGTACATACCACTGTACCAACTACATAGTACATACCACTGTACCAACTACATACTACATACTACATACCACTGTACCAACTACATACTACATACCACTGTACCAACTACATAGTACATACCACTGTACCAACTACATACTACATACCACTGTACCAACTACATACTACATACTACATACTACTGTACCAACTACATACTACATACTACATACCACTGTACCAACTACATAGTACATACCTGTGTACCAACTACATAGTACATACCACTGTACCAACTACATACTACATACCACTGTACCAACTACATAGTACATACCACTGTACCAACTATATAGTACATACCACTGTACCAACTACATAGTACATACCACTGTACCAACTACATACCACTGTACCAACTACATACTACATACCACTGTACCAACTACATAGTACATACTACTGTACCAACTACATACTACATACCACTGTACCAACTACATACTACATACCACTGTACCAACTACATAGTACATACCACTGTACCAACTACATAGTACATACCACTGTACCAACTACATAGTACATACCACTGTACCAACTACATACTACATACCACTGTACCAACTACATACTACATACCACTGTACCAACTACATACTACATACCACTGTACCAACTACATACCACTGTACCAACTACATACTACATACCACTGTACCAACGACATAGTACATACCACTGTACCAACTACATACTACATACCTGTGTACCAACTACATAGTACATACCTGTGTACCAACTACATACTACATACCACTGTACCAACTACATAGTACATACCACTGTACCAACTACATAGTACATACCACTGTACCAACTACATACTACATACCACTGTACCAACTACATACTACATACCACTGTATCAACTACATACTACATACCACTGTACCAACTACATAAGAGGTCATACAATACGTTTTGTAGTGATTCTTACGTTGATGATGTAAAGAATATTTGTTGGTCCGTGGTGTGTAATGACGCTGCACTTGACACATTTCTGAAATTGCTTATCACAGCATGCACCCATTAAGAAAATGACTGTAAAAACGGTTAAATCCCAGTGGAACGATGAGGAATTTAACAATTTTATGGTTGAGCGGGATGAGGCAAAATAAATGGCAAATAAGTCTGGCTGCACAACCGATTGGCAAACATATTGCAAACTGAGAAATCATGTGACTAAACTGAATAAAAAGAAGAAGAAACTACACTATGAAACAAAGATAAATGACATAAAGAATGATAGTAAAAAGCTTTGGAGCACCTTAAATGAAATGTTGGGCAAAAAGGCAAACTCGGCTCCATCATTCATTGAATCAGATGGCTCATTCATCACAAAATCCACTGATATTGCCAATTACTTTAATGATTTTTTCACTGGCAAGATTAGCAAATTTAGGCATGACATGCCAGCAACAAACGCTTACACTACATATCCAAGTATAGCTCACCAAATTGTGAAAGACAAGCATTGTGATTTTGAATTCCGTAAATTGAGTGTGGAAGAGGTGAAAAAATTAAAGGGCTGCGCTACCTTCTTAACAGCACTATCAACAAGGCAGGTCCTACAGGCCCTAGTTTTGTCACACCTGGACTACTGTTCAGTCGTGTGGTCAGGTGCCACAAAAAAGGACTTAGGAAAATTACAATTGGCACAGAACAGGGCAGCACGGCTGGCCCTTAAATGTACACGGAGAGCTAATATTAATAATATGCATGTAAATCTCTCCTGGCTCAAAGTGGAGGAGAGATTGACTTCGTCCCTACTTGTTTTTGTAAGAGGTGTTGACAAGCTGAATGTACCGAGGTGTCTGTTTAAACTACTATCACACAGCTCGGAAACCCATGCATACCCCACAAGACATGCCACTAGAGGTCTCTTCACAGTCCCCAAGTCCAGAACAGACTATGGGAGGCGCACAGTACTACATAGAGCCATGACTACATGGAACTCTATGGGGATCCATAATAAACCCCAGGAAGAGTAGCTGTTGCCTTGGCAGGAACTAATGGGGATCCATAATAAACCCCAGGAAGAGTAGCTGCTGCCTTGGCAGGAACTAATGTGAATCCTTAATAAATACATGTTAAAGCATCCATCTTGATGTACTACAGCACATGTGAAAGCATCCATCTTGATGTACTACAGCATATGTTAAAGCATCCATCTTGATGTACTACAGCATATGTTAAAGCATCCATCTTGATGTACTACAGCATATGTTAACACTAAAACCGCTGGGCCTCGAGGAACCCCCCTTCAAGCTAATGAGCAGTCATTCTAACAGTGTAATTAATACATTGCATATATGCTTTCACAAAAATAATGATTTGGTTGTGTTTATGAAGGTCTAAGGTAACATTAGAATACGATTTTTATTTTATTTCAAATACCACAATAGCATTTTCATTAGTTTATGTTACTGTAGGCTATATGTAAAATTCAAGTGTTCAGTACATTGTATTTGTGGCGTGCCTTGGCCTGTGCCTTTGCCTTTTGTTTGTTAAAACTATAAAACAGAAAGCGTATGTGTTGGAACACGGTAACAGCTTATTTTTATAACAACCAAATTAGCAAGACGCACGGGGTCAGCAAGACGCACAGGGTCAGCAAGACGCACGGGGTCAGCAAGACGCACGGGGTCAGCAAGACGCACAGTCAGCAAGACACACGGTCAGCAAGACGCACGGGGTCAGCAAGACACACGGTCAGCAAGACACACGGTCAGCAAGACGCACGGTCAGCAAGACGCACGGTCAGCAAGACGCACGGGGTCAGCAAGACGCACGGGGTCAGCAAGACGCACGGTCAGCAAGGCGCACGGGGTCAGCAAGACGCACGGGGTCAGCAAGACGCATGGTCAGCAAGACGCACGGGGTCAGCAAGACGCACGGGGTCAGCAAGACGCACGGGGTCAGCAAGACGCACGGGGTCAGCAAGACGCACGGTCAGCAAGACGCACGGTCAGCAAGACGCACGGGGTCAGCAAGACGCACGGTCAGCAAGACGCACGGTCAGCAAGACGCACGGGGTCAGCAAGACGCACGGGGTCAGCAAGACGCATGGGGTCAGCAAGACGCACGGGGTCAGCAAGACGCACGGGGTCAGCAAGACGCATGGGGTCAGCAAGACGCACGGGGTCAGCAAGACGCACGGTCAGCAAGACGCACGGTCAGCAAGGCATGGTCAGCAAGACGCACGGTCAGCAAGACACACGGGGTCAGCAAGACGCACGGTCAGCAAGACGCACGGTCAGCAAGACGCACGGGGTCAGCAAGACGCACGGTCAGCAAGATGCACGGGGTCAGCAAGACGCACGGTCAGCAAGGCGCACGGTCAGCAAGACTTACGGGGTCAGCAAGATGCACGGTCAGCAAGACGCACGGGGTCAGCAAGACGCACGGTCAGCAAGACGCACGGTCAGCAAGACGCACGGTCAGCAAGATGCACAGGGTCAGAAAGACGCACGGTCAGCAAGACGCACGGTCAGCAAGACGCACGGTCAGCAAGACGCACAGGGTCAGCAAGACGTACGGTCAGCAAGACGCACGGGGTCAGCAAGACGCACGGGGTCAGCAAGACGCACGGTCAGCAAGACGCACGGTCAGCAAGACGCACGGTCAGCAAGACGCACAGGGTCAGCAAGACGCACGGTCAGCAAGACGCACAGGGTCAGCAAGACGCACGGTCAGCAAGACGCACGGGGTCAGCAAGACGCACGGTCAGCAAGACGCACGGTCAGCAAGACGCACGGGGTCAGCAAGACGCACGGTCAGCAAGATGCACAGGGTCAGCAAGACGCACGGTCAGCAAGACGCACGGTCAGCAAGATGCACGGGGTCAGCAAGACGCACGGTCAGCAAGATGCACCGTCAGCAAGACGCACGGGGTCAGCAAGACGCACGGGGTCAGCAAGACGCACGGTCAGCAAGACGCACGGGGTCAGCAAGACGCACGGTCAGCAAGACACACGGTCAGCAAGACGCACGGTCAGCAAGACGCACGGGGTCAGCAAGACGCACGGGGTCAGCAAGACGCACGGGGTCAGCAAGACACACGGTCAGCAAGACGCACGGTCAGCAAGACGCACGGTCAGCAAGACGCACGGTCAGCAAGATGCACAGGGTCAGCAAGACGCACGGTCAGCAAGACGCACGGTCAGCAAGATGCACGGGGTCAGCAAGATGCACGGGGTCAGCAAGACGCACGGTCAGCAAGACGCACGGGGTCAGCAAGACGCACGGGGTCAGCAAGACGCACGGGGTCAGCAAGACACACGGTCAGCAAGACGCACGGTCAGCAAGACGCACGGTCAAATGATGAAAGGCAGGTGATGAGCTTGAGGGCACTAATCAGCCTTTGCAGGGAGCTGACTCCTTCAAGTCTCAGTCAGTCAATGACTTCTCACTAGAATCAAACCTGTTCCTTCTTGAATCTCAGGGTGCAGAGTCTGCAGAAAAAATCCACTATGAATGGGAAGATGTCCCCTATGTTACTAATATTCAGATCAGCCTTTCAGTCAAATACCTTTTGCTCTGTAATAATCTCTTATGGACAGATGCACGCAACATTAATCGAGCATCTGCCGCTATAATGTATGATTTCTGTTAACTGTGTAATAATGAATCTCTGTGTGTTGTCTCAGTTTATAGACAGTGACACAAGCAACGATGGCTATGTGGACACAGACGAGGAGGTGTCCAATGGGAGGGTGAACCTACTGAGCGGCTCTGGGCCTCCATACTTCCACAGCTACCTCTACATGAAGGGTGAGTACTGAGTAACCTCGTCCCCAGGGCGCATAGAGCCTGGTAACAAGTGTGCAACAAATTGGGACTTGAGGTGGCTGCTGTTAAAATGGAGGCGGGAGAGGGAGAAAGCCTGTTACAGCTGTATTAGATTGGACTGGAAAATCACCAATCAAAATAAATGGTCTATCACAGCGACCATGTTATTTTTGGAGAGCCCAATTTGATTCTGAGTACAGGCATATAACATTTATATGTGAAAACTATTTCTTAGATGCATACTTTCCAATTTCCCGAACTCCCTTGTTTAGCCCATTACTTGCGCTGCTCGCCCTTTGAAATCCACAAAGAGGGGGAGGTGCTAGATGGTGATGGACTGATAGATCAGCCAATTAAAACCAGCAGCTGTTTTTGCCGCTCCTGTCATAGACTGCCATTCAAGTCCCGTTCTGAGGTGCTCTGAAACCAGACGTCTGGATAGAGAGAGCCAGCCGGTGGGCAAGATTAAGTACTGAGTACATTTACCAAACCACTGGCCAACAGGCATGTAGGGGTTTCATGTTGCACTGAAGACTGTGTTGTAGTGTTGTGGTCCTCTGGTTGGCTGGTATACCAACAGAGACCAGTAAGTCGTATGGTTGGCTGGTATACCAACAGAGACCAGTAAGTCCTCTGGTTGGCTGGTATACCAACAGAGACCAGTAAGTCCTCTGGTTGGCTGGTATACCAACATAGACCAGTAAGTCCTCTGGCTGGCTGGTATACCAACAGAGACCAGTAAGTCCTCTGGCTGGTATACCAACAGAGACCAGTAAGTCGTATGGTTGGCTGGTATACCAACAGAGACCAGTAAGTCCTCTGGCTGGTTGGCTGGTATACCAACAGAGACCAGTAAGTCCTCTGGCTGGCTGGTATACCAACAGAGACCAGTAAGTCCTCTGGCTGGTATACCAACAGAGACCAGTAAGTCACATGGTTGGCTGGTATACAAACAGAGACCAGTAAGTCCTCTGGTTGGCTGGTATACCAACAGAGACCAGTAAGTCTTACCAACAGAGACCAGCGGCAGCCAGAGGACTTACTGGTCTCTGTTGGTATACCAGCCAGCCAGAGGACTTACTGGTCTCTGTTGATATACCAGCCAGCCAGAGGACTTACTGGTCTCTGTTGGTATACCAGCCAGCCAGAGGACTTACTGGTCTCTGTTGGTATACCAGCCAACCAGAGGACTTACTGGTCTCTGTTGGTATACCAGCCAACTAGAGGACTTACTGGTCTCTGTTGGTATACCATCCAGCCAGCCAGAGGACTTACTGGTCTCTGTTGGTATACTAGCCAGCTAGCCAGAGGACTTACTGGTCTCTGTTGGTATACCGGCTAGCCAGCCAGAGGACTTACTGGTCTCTGTTGGTATACCAGCCAACCAGCCAGAGGACTTACTGGTCTCTGTTGGTATACCAGCCAGCCAAAGGACTTACTGGTCTCTGTTGGTATACCAGCCAACCAGAAGACTTACTGGTCTCTGTTGGTATACCAGCCAACCAGAGGACTTACTGGTCTCTGTTGGTATACCAGCCAGCCAGCCAGAGGACTTACTGGTCTCTGTTGGTATATCAGCCAACCAGCAGACTTACTGGTCTCTGTTGGTATAAAAGCCAGCCAGAGGACTTACTGGTCTCTTTTGGTATACCAGCCAGCCAGAGGACTTACTGGTCTCTGTTGGTTTACCAGCCAGCCAGAGGACTTACTGGTCTCTGGTGGTATACCAGCCAACCAGCAGACTTACTGGTCTCTGATGGTATAAAAGCCAGTAAGTCCTCTGGCTGGCTGGCTGGTATACCAACAGAGACCAGTAAGTCCTCTGGCTGGCTGGCTGGTATACCAACAGAGACCAGTAAGTCCTCTGGCTGGCTGACTGGTATACCAACAGCGACCAGTAAGTCCTCTGGCTAGCTGGCTGGCTGGTATACCAACAGAGACCAGTAAGTATTCTGGCTGGCTGGTACACCAACAGAGACCAGTAAGTCCTCTGGCTGGCTGGCTGGTATACCAACAGAGACCAGTAAGTCCTCTGGCTGGCTGGCTGGTATACCAACAGAGACCAGTAAGTCCTCTGGCTGGCTGGTATACCAACAGAGACCAGTAAGTCCTCTGGCTGGCTGGAATACCAACAGAGACCAGTAAGTCATCTGGCTGCCTGGTATACCAACAGAGACCAGTAACTCCTCTGGCTGGCTGGTATATCAACAGAGACCAGTAAGTCCTCTGGCTGGCTGGTATACCAACAGAGACAAGTAAGTCTTCTGGCTGGCTGGTATTCCAACAGAGACCAGTAAGTCCTCTGGTTGGCTGGTATACCAACAGAGACCAGTAAGTCCTCTGGCTGGCTGGCTGGTATACCAACAGAGACCAGTAAGTCCTCTGGCTGGCTGGCTGGTATACCAACAGAGACCAGTAAGTCCTCTGGCTGGTTGGCTGGTATACCAACAGAGACCAGTAAGTCCTCTGGCTGGCTGGAATACCAACAGAGACCAGTAAGTCATCTGGCTGGCTGGCTGGTACACCAACAGAGACCAGTAAGTCCTCTGGCTGGCTGGCTGGTATACCAACAGAGACCAGTAAGTCCTTTGGCTGGCATACCAACAGAGACCAGTAAGTCCTCTGGCTGGCTGGTATACCAACAGAGACCAGTAAGTTGTCTGGCTGGCTGGTATACCAACAGAGACCAGTAAGTTGTCTGGCTGGCTGGTATACCAACAGAGACCAGTAAGTTGTCTGGCTGGCTGGTATACCAACAGAGACCAGTAAGTTGTCTGGCTGGCTGGTATACCAACAGAGACCAGTAAGTCCTCTGGCTGGCTGGTATACCAACAGAGACCAGTAAGTTGTCTGGCTGGCTGGTATACCAACAGAGACCAGTAAGTTGTCTGGCTGGCTGGTATACCAACAGAGAGTGGTCTTTTGTGTTTTCGCCTGTGAACCTCTTCCTTTAACGATCTACAAAAACTGCAACATTTATATTCTCTCTCTCTCTCTCTCTAAAGAACTTAGTAATAACTGCTGATGTAAAAAGGGCTTTATACATTGATTGATTGGCTGGTTGATATTTTCCCCCTTGTCCAGGTGGTCTGATGATCCCGTGGAGACGGCGGTGGTGTGTGTTAAAGGATGAGGTCTTCATGTG
The DNA here is from genome assembly GCF_964263955.1 of Coregonus lavaretus. NCBI lineage: Eukaryota > Metazoa > Chordata > Actinopteri > Salmoniformes > Salmonidae > Coregonus > Coregonus lavaretus. The sequence continues at coordinate 29,601 of NW_028167014.1, read as the reverse complement.
GTTCAGGGCTAAGCAAGACAGTCTGAAGAGTGGCTGGCTGTCTAAGAAGGGAGGTGGCATGTCCACTCTGTCCAGAAGGAACTGGAAGCAGCGCTGGTTCGTACTGAGAGAAGATAAACTCATGTACTTTGAGAACGACAGCGAGGAGAAACTGAAGGGGACCATCGACATCCGCTCCGCCAAGTAAGAACCTGCTCCCATATCTGATGAAACGCACTGTAGGCTAACCTAACATTCACCTCCTAGCCTGCGTTCACACAGGCAGACAGATTCAGATATTTTTTTCCACTAATTGGTATTTTGACAAATCACGTCAGTCTTTTCACATCAAATCTTTTTCAGCTGGTCTGATTGGTCAAAATACCAATTAGTGAAAATAATATAATAATTGGGCTGGCTGTGTAAACACATCCATAGTGGTTCTTTCCAGTAACAGTTTATTTTCTCGTGATTTCACTTTTTAGAACTCTGGCAAAAACTAATCTTATACATTACTAGCTGAATACATTACTAGCTGAACACATTAGTAGATGAATACATTATTAGATGAATACATTACTAACTGAATACATTATTAACTGAATACATTATTAGATGAATACATTACTAGATGAATACATTATTAGATGAATACATTATTAGATGAATACATTACTAACTGAATACATTGCTAGATTAATTTCTTTAGAGACTGCTCCACTGTCTTCGGTACTGTCCTCTAACTGCCCCACTGTCTACAGGGACATAGTGGATAACCTGTCTCTAACCTGTGGTGTCCCCATCCCACTGTCTACAGGGACATAGTGGATAACCTGTCTCTAACCTGTGGTGTCCCCATCCCACTGTCTACAGGGACATAGTGGATAACCTGTCTCTAACCTGTGGTGTCCCCATCCCACTGTCTACAGGGACATAGTGGATAACCTGTCTCTAACCTGTGGTGTCCCCATCCCACTGTCTACAGGGACATAGTGGATAACCTGTCTCTAACCTGTGGTGTCCCCATCCCACTGTCTACAGGGACATAGTGGATAACCTGTCTCTAACCTGTGGTGTCCCCATCCCACTGTCTACAGGGACATAGTGGATAACCTGTCTCTAACCTGTGGTGTCCCCATCCCACTGTCTACAGGGACATAGTGGATAACCTGTCTCTAACCTGTGGTGTCCCCATCCCACTGTCTACAGGGACATAGTGGATAACCTGTCTCTAACCTGTGGTGTCCCCATCCCACTGTCTACAGGGACATAGTGGATAACCTGTCTCTAACCTGTGGTGTCCCCATCCCACTGTCTACAGGGACATAGTGGATAACCTGTCTCTAACCTGTGGTGTCCCATCCCACTGTCTACAGGGACATAGTGGATAACCTGTCTCTAACCTGTGGTGTCCCCATCCCACTGTCTACAGGGACATAGTGGATAACCTGTCTCTAACCTGTGGTGTCCCCATCCCACTGTCTACAGGGACATAGTGGATAACCTGTCTCTAACCTGTGGTGTCCCCATCCCACTGTCTACAGGGACATAGTGGATAACCTGTCTCTAACCTGTGGTGTCCCCATCCCACTGTCTACAGGGACATAGTGGATAACCTGTCTCTAACCTGTGGTGTCCCCATCCCACTGTCTACAGGGACATAGTGGATAACCTGTCTCTAACCTGTGGTGTCCCCATCCCACTGTCTACAGGGACATAGTGGATAACCTGTCTCTAACCTGTGGTGTCCCCATCCCACTGTCTACAGGGACATAGTGGATAACCTGTCTCTAACCTGTGGTGTCCCCATCCCACTGTCTACAGGGACATAGTGGATAACCTGTCTCTAACCTGTGGTGTCCCCATCCCACTGTCTACAGGGACATAGTGGATAACCTGTCTCTAACCTGTGGTGTCCCCATCCCACTGTCTACAGGGACATAGTGGATAACCTGTCTCTAACCTGTGGTGTCCCCATCCCACTGTCTACAGGGACATAGTGGATAACCTGTCTCTAACCTGTGGTGTCCCCATCCCACTGTCTACAGGGACATAGTGGATAACCTGTCTCTAACCTGTGGTGTCCCCATCCCACTGTCTACAGGGACATAGTGGATAACCTGTCTCTAACCTGTGGTGTCCCCATCCCACTGTCTACAGGGACATAGTGGATAACCTGTCTCTAACCTGTGGTGTCCCCATCCCACTGTCTACAGGGACATAGTGGATAACCTGTCTCTAACCTGTGGTGTCCCCATCCCACTGTCTACAGGGACATAGTGGATAACCTGTCTCTAACCTGTGGTGTCCCCATCCCACTGTCTACAGGGACATAGTGGATAACCTGTCTCTAACCTGTGGTGTCCCCATCCCACTGTCTACAGGGACATAGTGGATAACCTGTCTCTAACCTGTGGTGTCCCCATCCCACTGTCTACAGGGACATAGTGGATAACCTGTCTCTAACCTGTGGTGTCCCCATCCCACTGTCTACAGGGACATAGTGGATAACCATGCGAAGGAGAATGCTCTGAACATCGTGACTGAAGAGAGAACCTACCACATCTATGCAGAGACTCCTGAAGATGCCAGGTAGGTTCAGACTATAGCACTGTTCTCCAGACTCTAGCCCTCTTCTGTCCAGGGTCTAGCCCTCTTCTGTCCAGACTCTAGCCCTGTTCTGTCCAGACTCTAGCCCTGTTCTGTCCAGGGTCTAGCCCTCTTCTGTCCAGGGTCTAGCCCTGTTCTGTCCAGACTCTAGCCCTCTTCTGTCCAGGGTCTAGCCCTCTTCTGTCCAGACTCTAGCCCTCTTCTGTCCAGACTCTAGCCCTGTTCTGTCCAGACTCTAGCCCTCTTCTGTCCAGGGTCTAGCCCTCTTCTGTCCAGACTCTAGCCCTCTTCTGTCCAGACTCTAGCCCTCTTCTGTCCAGACTCTAGCCCTCTTCTGTCCAGACTCTAGCCCTGTTCTGTCCAAACTCTAGCCCTCTTCTGTCCAGACTCTAGCCCTCTTCTGTCCAGACTCTAGCCCTCTTCTGTCCAGACTCTAGCCCTGTTCTGTCCAGACTCTAGCCCTGTTCTGTCCAGACTCTAGCCCTCTTCTGTCCAGACTCTAGCCCTCTTCTGTCCAGACTCTAGCCCTGTTCTGTCCAGACTCTAGCCCTGTTCTGTCCAGGGTCTAGCCCTCTTCTGTCCAGGGTCTAGCCCTGTTCTGTCCAGACTCTAGCCCTCTTCTGTCCAGGGTCTAGCCCTGTTCTGTCCAGACTCTAGCCCTCTTCTGTCCAGACTCTAGCCCTGTTCTGTCCAAACTCTAGCCCTGTTCTGTCCAGACTCTAGCCCTCTTCTGTCCAGACTCTAGCCCTGTTCTGTCCAGACTCTAGCCCTCTTCTGTCCAGACTCTAGCCCTCTTCTGTCCAGACTCTAGCCCTGTTCTGTCCAGACTCTAGCCCTGTTCTGTCCAGACTCTAGCCCTGTTCTGTCCAGACTCTAGCCCTCTTCTGTCCAGACTCTAGCCCTCTTCTGTCCAGACTCTAGCCCTGTTCTGTCCAGACTCTAGTCCTGTTCTGTCCAGACTCTAGCCCTCTTCTGTCCAGACTCTAGCCCTCTTCTGTCCAGACTCTAGCCCTGTTCTGTCCAGACTCTAGCCCTGTTCTGTCCAGACTCTAGCCCTGTTCTGTCCAGACTCTAGCCCTCTTCTGTCCAGACTCTAGCCCTCTTCTGTCCAGACTCTAGCCCTGTTCTGTCCAGACTCTAGCCCTGTTCTGTCCAGACTCTAGCCCTGTTCTGTCCAGACTCTAGCCCTGTTCTGTCCAGACTCTAGCCCTCTTCTGTCCAGACTCTAGCCCTGTTCTGTCCAGACTCTAGACCTGTTCTGTCCAGACTCTAGCCCTCTTCTGTCCAGACTCTAGCCCTCTTCTGTCCAGACTCTAGCCCTCTTCTGTCCAGGGTCTAGCCCTGTTCTGTCCAGACTCTAGCCCTCTTCTGTCCAGACTCTAGCCCTCTTCTGTCCAGACTCTAGCCCTCTTCTGTCCAGGGTCTAGCCCTCTTCTGTCCAGACTCTAGCCCTGTTCTGTCCAGACTCTAGCCCTCTTCTGTCCAGACTCTAGCCCTGTTCTGTCCAGACTCTAGCCCTGTTCTGTCCAGACTCTAGCCCTCTTCTGTCCAGACTCTAGCCCTGTTCTGTCCAGACTCTAGCCCTCTTCTGTCCAGACTCTAGCCCTGTTCTGTCCAGACTCTAGCCCTCTTCTGTCCAGACTCTAGCCCTGTTCTGTCCAGACTCTAGCCCTCTTCTGTCCAGGGTCTATCCCTGTTCTGTCCAGGGTCTATCCCTGTTCTGTCCAGGGTCTAGCCCTCTTCTGTCCAGGGTCTAGCCCTCTTCTGTCCAGGGTCTATCCATGTTCTGTCCAGGGTCTAATCTACAACACCATGGAACTATAGAATCAAACAGCAGTCTGTTAGACACATGCCATTTACACAGAGTAGATACAGGGTCTGTTAGTAGCTGGTGGATGGGTCTGTTAGTAGCTGGTAGATGGGTCTGTTAGTAGCTGGTAGATGGGTCTGTTAGTAGCTGGTGGATGGGTCTGTTAGTAGCTGGTAGATGGGTCTGTTAGTAGCTGGTAGATGGGTCTGTTAGTAGCTGGTGGATGGGTCTGTTAGTAGCTGGTAAATGGTCCACCAGTGTTGTGTAGATGTTGTATTACCCCCTAGTGGTCCACCAGTGCATTGCTCTGAGCAATCCTGACTATTCTCTCTCACTCTCTCTCCCTCCAGTGGCTGGTTCAACATGCTGAGTCGTGTCCACAGTGCCAGTCCAGAACAGCTAATGGAGATGAACCATGAGCAGGCCAACCCCAAGAATGCTGTGGTCAGTACCTACCTCCTCCATCACATCTATCAATCAGTTGATCTCTATCTCTAGGAGTTACAGCCTTGCAGTGTTGATGTTGACTGACGATGTTCTGAACTTCAAATACAAACACAGGGAACCGTGGATGTTGGACTGATCGACTCGGTGTGCGCCTCAGACAACCCAGACAGACCCAACTCGTTTGTCATCATCACTGCTAACCGTGTTATCCACTGCAACACTGAGATGCCTGAAGAGATGCACCACTGGATCGGCCTGCTGCAGAAACCTAAAGGAGACGGCAGTATAGACGGCCAGGACTTTGTCCTCAGAGGTTAGTGACCTACATACCTGTACGTACAGTACCTGTATCCACACTTACCTCTTACCCATCTGTGCATTTTACATTTTAGTCATTTAGCTGACATCGAACCCACAACGCTCTATCAACCCATACAACGCTCTATCAACCCATACAACGCTCTATCAACCCATACAACGCTCTATCAACCCATACAACGCTCTATCAACCCATACGTACCCATTGGTTTGACAGGTATCAGACGTACAGCAGTGAAGTCATACATTTACTTTTCCATACTGGTCCCCTGTGGGATTCGAACCCACAACCCTGGCGTTGCAAGCACCATGCTCTACCAACTGAGCCACACGGGACCCTATACTTACCCATACATACCTGTACCCATACTTACCCATACATACCTGTCCCCATACTTACCCATACATACCTGTACCCATACTTATCAAATACGTACCTGTACCCAGACGGGGGTGAATACTTATGATACCCAGTGTACCTGTATGGTGTCTGTAAGGTAATATTACACTGGGCAGCACTACACCATAACCTGGTGACACTACAGCATAACGTGGTGACACTACACCATAACCTGGTGACACTACAGCATAACGTGGTGACACTACACCATAACCTGGTGGCACTACAGCACAACCTGGTGACACTACACCATAACCTGGTGACACTACACCATAACCTGGTGGCACTACAGCATAACCTGGTGACACTACAGAATAACCTGGTGACACTACAGCATAACCTGGTGACACTACAGCATAACCTGGTGACACTACACCATAACCTGGTGGCACTACAGCATAACCTGGTGACACTACAGCATAACCTGGTGACACTACACCATAACCTGGTGACACTACACCATAACCTGGTGGCACTACAGCATAACCTGGTGACACTACAGAATAACCTGGTGACACTACAGCATAACCTGGTGACACTACAGCATAACGTGGTGACACTAGAGAATAACGTGGTGACACTAGAGAATAACGTGGTGACACTAGAGAATAACCTGGTGACACTACACCATAACCTGGTGACACTACAGCATAACCTGGAGACACTACAGCATAACCTGGTGACACTACAGCATAACGTGGTGACACTACAGCATAACGTGGTGACACTAGAGAATAACGTGGTGACACTACAGCATAACGTGGTGACACTACAGCATAACGTGGTGACACTACAGCATAACGTGGTGACACTACAGCATAACGTGGTGATACTACAGAATAACGTGGTGATACTACAGCATAACGTGGTGACACTACAGAATAACCTGGAGACACTACAGAATAACCTGGTGACACTACAGCATAACGTGGTGACACTACAGAATAACCTGGAGACACTACAGCATAACGTGGTGATACTACAGCATAACGTGGTGACACTACAGAATAACCTGGAGACACTACAGAATAACCTGGTGACACTACAGCATAACGTGGTGACACTACAGAATAACCTGGAGACACTACAGAATAACCTGGTGACACTACAGCATAACGTGGTGACACTACAGCATAACGTGGTGACACTACAGCATAACATGGTGATACTACAGCATAACGTGGTGACACTACAGCATAACGTGGTGATACTACACCATAACCTGGTGACACTACAGAATAACCTGGTGACACTACAGCATAACCTGGTGACACTACAGCATAACCTGGTGACACTACAGCATAACGTGGTGACACTAGAGAATAACGTGGTGACACTACACCATAACCTGGTGACACTACACCATAACCTGGTGACACTAGAGAATAACGTGGTGACACTACAGCATAACGTGGTGACACTACAGCATAACCTGATGACACTACAGCATAACGTGGTGACACTACAGCATAACGTGGTGACACTAGAGAATAACGTGGTGACACTACACCATAACCTGGTGACACTACACCATAACCTGGTGACACTACAGAATAACGTGGTGACACTACAGCATAACCTGGTGACACTACAGCATAACCTGATGACACTACAGCATAACGTGGTGACACTACAGCATAACGTGGTGACACTACAGCATAACCTGGTGACACTACAGCATAACGTGGTGACACTACAGCATAACGTGGTGACACTACAGCATAACCTGGTGACACTAGAGAATAACGTGGTGACACTACACCATAACCTGGTGACACTACACCATAACCTGGTGACACTACAGAATAACGTGGTGACACTACAGCATAACCTGGTGACACTACAGCATAACCTGATGACACTACAGCATAACCTGGTGACACTACACCATAACCTGGTGACACTACAGCATAATGTGGTGACACTACAGCATAACCTGGTGACACTACAGCATAATGTGGTGACACTACAGCATAACGTGGTGACACTACAGCATAACGTGGTGACACTACAGCATAACCTGGTGACACTACAGCATAACGTGGTGACACTAGAGAATAACGTGGTGACACTACAGCATAACCTGGTGACACTACAGCATAATGTGGTGACACTACAGCATAACCTGGTGACACTACAGCATAACGTGGTGACACTACAGCATAACCTGGTGACACTACAGCATAACGTGGTGACACTACAGCATAACCTGGTGACACTACAGAATAACGTGGTGACACTACAGAATAATGTGGTGACACTACAGCATAACCTGGTGACACTACACCATAACCTGGTGACACTACAGAATAACGTGGTGACACTACAGAATAACCTGGTGACACTACAGAATAACGTGGTGACACTACAGAATAACCTGGTGACACTACAGAATAACGTGGTGACACTACAGAATAACCTGGTGACACTACAGAATAACCTGGTGACACTACAGAATAACCTGGTGACACTACAGAATAACGTGGTGACACTACAGAATAACCTGGTGACACTACAGAATAACCTGGTGACACTACAGCATAACGTGGTGACACTACAGCATAACGTGGTGACACTACAGCATAACGTGGTGACACTACAGAATAACGTGGTGACACTACAGAATAACGTGGTGACACTACAGCATAACGTGGTGACACTACACCATAACCTGGTGACACTACAGAATAACGTGGTGACACTACAGCATAACGTGGTGACACTACAGCATAACGTGGTGACACTACAGCATAACGTGGTGACACTACAGAATAACGTGGTGACACTACAGAATAACCTGGTGACACTACAGCATAACGTGGTGACACTACAGCATAACGTGGTGACACTACAGAATAATGTGGTGACACTACAGAATAACCTGGTGACACTACAGCATAACGTGGTGACACTACAGCATAACGTGGTGACACTACAGCATAACGTGGTGATACTACAGAATAATGTGGTGACACTACAGAATAACCTGGTGACACTACAGCATAACGTGGTGACACTACAGCATAACGTGGTGATACTACAGCATAACGTGGTGACACTACAGCATAACGTGGTGACACTACAGAATAATGTGGTGACACTACAGAATAACCTGGTGACACTACAGCATAACGTGGTGACACTACAGCATAACGTGGTGACACTACAGCATAACGTGGTGACACTACAGAATAATGTGGTGACACTACAGAATAACCTGGTGACACTACATCATAACGTGGTGACACTACAGCATAACGTGGTGACACTACAGAATAATGTGGTGACACTACAGAATAACCTGGTGACACTACAGCATAACGTGGTGACACTACAGCATAACGTGGTGACACTACAGCATAACGTGGTGATACTACAGAATAATGTGGTGACACTACAGAATAACCTGGTGACACTACAGCATAACGTGGTGACACTACAGCATAACGTGGTGATACTACAGAATAACGTGGTGACACTACAGCATAACGTGGTGATACTACAGCATAACGTGGTGATACTACAGCATAACGTGGTGACACTACACCATAACCTGGTGACACTACAGAATAACGTGGTGACACTACAGCATAACGTGGTGATACTACAGCATAACGTGGTGACACTACAGCATAACCTGGTGACACTACAGCATAACGTGGTGACACTACAGAATAACGTGGTGACACTACAGCATAACCTGGTGACACTACACCATAACCTGGTGACACTACAGCGTGGTTAGAATACATTATCTGATACATCATTATTTATACAGTCAGTTTGTGGTCATATTTATATATTCATAAATTTATATACAGTACACTGAACAAAAATATAAACGCAACATGTAAAGTGTTGGTCCCATGTTTCATGAGCTTAAATAAAAGATCCCAGAAATGTTCCATACACACAAAAAGCTTATTTCTCTAAAGTTATGTGCACAAATTTGTTTACATCCCTGTTAGTGAGCATTTCTCCTTTGCCAAGATAATCCATCCACCTGACAAGTGTGGCATATCAAGAAGCTGATTAAACAGCATGATCAATACACAGGTGCACCTTGTGCTGGGGACAATAAAAGGCCACTCTAAAATGTGCAGTTTTGTCACACAACACAATGCCACAGATGTCTCACGTTTTGAGGGAGCGTGCAATTGGCATGTTGACTGCAGGAATGTCCACCAGAGCTGTTGCCAGAGAATTTAATGTTAATTTCTCTACCATAAGCTGCCTCCAACATTGTTTTAGAGAATTTGGCAGTACATCCAACCGGCCTCACAACCGCTACCCATGTGTATGGCATCGTGTGGGCGAGCGGTTTGCTGATGTCAGCGTTGTGAACAGAGTGCCCCATGGTGGCGGTGGGGTTATGGTATGGGCAGGCATAAATTACAGACAACGAACACAATTGCATTTTATCTATTGAGGCCCATTGTCGTGCCATTCATCCGCCGCCATCACCTCATGTTTCAGCATGATAATGAACGGCCCCATGTCATAAGGATCTGTACACAATTCCTGGAAGCTGAAAATGTCCCAGTTCTTCCATGGCCTGCATACTCACCAGACATGTCACCCATTGAGCATGTTTGGGATGCTCTGGATTGACGTTTACGACAGCGTGTTCCAGTTCCCGCCAATATCCAGCAACCTCGCACAGCCATTGAAGAGGAGTGGGACAACATTCCACAGGCCACAATCAACAGCCTGATCAACTCAATGTGAAGGAGATGTGTCCCGCTGCATGAGGCAAATGGTGGTCGCACCAGATACTGACTGGTTTTCTGATCCACGCCCCTACCTTTTTTTTAAGGTATCTGTGACCAACAGATGCATATTTGTATTCCCAGTCATGTGAAATCCATAGATTAGGGCCTAATGCATATTATTTCCATTGACTGATTTCCTTCTATGAACTGTAACTCAGTAAAATATTTGAAATTGTTGCATGTTGCATTTCTATTCATAATTTCATATTTATATATTTATATATTTTGGAACTGTCATGAACATTTAACAGCTGATATTTACCTGTCCTTCTCTCTCTCCTCCCAGGTTGGCTTCACAAGGCGATCAGGGCTAACAGCACTAATCTGAAGCTGAAGAAGAGATGGTTTGTTTTAACATCTAACTCTCTGGACTACTACAAGTCTTCAGAGCGCAGTGTGTCCAAGCTGGGGACCCTGGTCCTCAACAGTCTCTGCTCTGTGGTCCAGCCCGACGAGAAGGTCTTCAAGGACACAGGTATGTACAGACAGAGAATGTAGTATTATTGGGTCATAAGGCTCTGGTCAAAAGAAGTGTGCCATATAAAGGGAATAGGGTGCCATTTGGGATGGAGACAGGGAGAGTAGTGGCCTGTGCTGCGCATTGCATTTCTAGCCTGGTCCCAGATCTGTTTGTGCCGTCTTGACAATTCTTATTAGTGACAAAGACCATAGGAGACAACAAAGAACACATCTGGGACCAGGCTAATGCATTTCATCAAGTCATTGTAAAAATCCATATGTGTCTGTCTACCATACAATGCTCTGTCGTAATCACACTTGAGATTGATTTGCCATGTCAGTACTATTTCAGTGCTCCTTGAATCACTCAGACTATTCTATACCCCCCCCCCCCCCCCCCTCTAACCCTAACCCCCCCCACCCCCCCTCTAACCCTAACCCCCCCACCCACCCCCCCTCTAACCCTAACCCCCCCCCCCCCTCTAACCCTAACCCCCCCCCCCCCTCTAACCCTAACCCCCCCACCCACCCCCCCTCTAACCCTAACCCCCCCCCCCCCTCTAACCCTAACCCCCCCACCCACCCCCCCTCTAACCCTAACCCCCACCCACCCCCCCTCTAACCCTAACCCCCCCCCCCTCTAACCCTAACCCCCCCCCCCCTCTAACCCTAACCCCCCCCCCCCCTCTAACCCTAACCCCCCCACCCACCCCCCCTCTAACCCTAACCCCCCCCCCCCTCTAACCCTAACCCCCCCACCCACCCCCCCTCTAACCCTAACCCCCCCCCCCCCCTCTAACCCTAACCCCCCCCCCCCCCCCTCTAACCCTAACCCCCCCCCCTCTAACCCTAACCCCCCCCCCCCCTCTAACCCTAACCCCCCCCCACCCACCCCCCCTCTAACCCTAACCCACCCCAGGTTACTGGAACATCATCGTACACGGGCGTAAACACTCGTACCACCTCTACACCAAACTACTGAACGAGGCTATGCGCTGGGCGTCGGCCATACAGGGGGTTATCGACAGCAAGGTTCCCATAGAGACACCCACACAGCAACTCATCAGGGACATCAAGGTACAGCCAATCAGCAGCCTGCATACTGCCAATCAACCAGTCACCAGCCTTCATACTGACCATACTGAAAAATGGTCATTTTATGTCAGATGAATTAGCATTTTAGCCTGGTTCCAGATCTGTTTGTGCTGTCTTGCCAACTTCTATGTTATTAATGCGTGTTTGGCAAGACAGCACAAACAGACCTGAGACCAGTCTAGTTACATTTATCCCTGAGCTCAAACGTAACCCCTGTTCATCCTTCTAGCTGTGGCGTCATCTACCGTTGCAGCCTCTGCTTATGGCCAACAGGGACACTAACGGTCACCCTGTAGTGAAGTGAGATACTAATCTGGGCCCAGCACAGTCACACTGTAGTGACGTGAGGTACTAATCTGGGCCCAGCACAGTCACACTGTAGTGACGTGAGGTACTAATCTGGGCCCAGCACAGTCACACTGTAGTGAAGTGAGGTACTAACCCGGGCCCAGCACAGTCACACTGTAGTGACGTGAGGTACTAATCTGGGCCCAGCACAGTCACACTGTAGTGACGTGAGGTACTAATCTGGGCCCAGCACAGTCACACTGTAGTGACGTGAGGTACTAATCTGGGCCCAGCACAGTCACACTGTAGTGAAGTGAGGTACTAACCCGGGCCCAGCACAGTCACACTGTAGTGACGTGAGGTACTAATCTGGGCCCAGCACAGTCACACTGTAGTGACGTGAGGTACTAATCTGGGCCCAGCACAGTCACACTGTAGTGAAGTGAGGTACTAACCTGGGCCCAGCACAGTCACACTGTAGTGAAGTGAGGTACTAACCTGGGCCCAGCACAGTCACACTGTAGTGAAGTGAGGTACTAACCTGGGCCCAGCACAGTCACACTGTAGTGACGTGAGGTACTAACCTAGGCCCAGCACAGTCACACTGTAGTGAAGTGAGGTACTAACCCGGGCCCAGCACAGTCACACTGTAGTGAAGTGAGGTACTAACCCGGGCCCAGCACAGTCACACTGTAGTGAAGTGAGGTACTAATCTGGGCCCAGCACAGTCACACTGTAGTGAAGTGAGGTACTAATCTGGGCCCAGCACAGTCACACTGTAGTGAAGTGAGGTACTAATCTGGGCCCAGCACAGTCACACTGTAGTGAAGTGAGGTACTAATCTGGGCCCAGCACAGTCACACTGTAGTGAAGTGAGGTACTAACCTAGGCCCAGCACAGTCACACTGTAGTGACGTGAGATACTAACCTGGGCCCAGCACAGTCACACTGTAGTGAAGTGAGGTACTAATCTGGGCCCAGCACAGTCACACTGTAGTGAAGTGAGGTACTAACCCGGGCCCAGCACAGTCACACTGTAGTGAAGTGAGGTACTAATCTGGGCCCAGCACAGTCACACTGTAGTGAAGTGAGGTACTAACCTAGGCCCAGCACAGTCACACTGTAGTGAAGTGAGGTACTAACCTAGGCCCAGCACAGTCACACTGTAGTGAAGTGAGGTACTAATCTGGGCCCAGCACAGTCACACTGTAGTGAAGTGAGGTACTAACCTAGGCCCAGCACAGTCACACTGTAGTGAAGTGAGGTACTAATCTGGGCCCAGCACAGTCACACTGTAGTGAAGTGAGGTACTAATCTGGGCCCAGCACAGTCACACTGTAGTGAAGTGAGGTACTAATCTGGGCAAGTATTGCCTCGAGGTTGGAGCATTGGGCCACAAGGTAACCCAACTCTGTCATACAGAGTGTTGACTTGAATATTGTCTCATGACAAGCCATGAGATGCTAGTCTGGTCCCAGATCTGTTTATGATTTCTTGCCAACTCGGAGGGGGGGGGGGGGGGGGCAAGTATAGCCTCGAGGTTGGAGCGTTGGGCCACAAGGTGAAAACCTGTTGCTGTGCCCTTGAGCAAGGCACTTAACCCAAATTGCTCCAGGGGTGCTGGACAATGGTGACCCTGGTCGTGATCCCGCTTCCTGTGGATGTCTCAGGGGGAGTTGGGATATTCAAAATACACATTTTCACTACACACTTGTACAAGTGTTTAACAGGACAAATATACAGTGCATTCGGAAAGTATTCAGACGCCTTGACTTTTTCCACATTTTGTTACGTTACAGCCTTATTCTAAAATGGATGAAATTAAATCAAATCCTCATCAATCTACACACAATACCCCATAATGACAAAGCGAAAACAGCTTTTTAGAAATGTTTGCAAATGTATTACAAATAAAAAACAGAAATACCTTATTTACATAAGTATTCAGACCCTTTGCTATGAGACTTGAAATTGAGCTCAGGTGCATCCTGTTTCCATTGATCATCCTTGAAATGTTTGTACGAATGCAATTGATTGGACATGATTTGGAAAGGCACACATATAAGGTCCCACAGTTGACAGAGCATGTCTGAGCAAAAACGAAGGAATTGTCCGTAGAGCTCAGAGACCGGATTGTGTCGAGGCACAGATATGGGGAAGGGTACAAAAACAATGTCTGCAGCATTGAAGGTCCCCAAGACCACAGTGGCCTCCATCATTCTTAAATGGAAGAAGTTTGGAACCACCAAGACTCGAGAGAGCGAGCCGCCCGCCCAAACTGAGCAATTGGGGGAAAAGGGCCTTGGTCAGGGAAGTGACCAAGAACCCAATGTTCACTCTGACAGAGCTCCAGAGTTCCTGTGTAGAGATGGGAGAACCTTCCAGAAGGACAACCATCTCTGCAGCACTCTCAGGACCTCAGACTGGGGCGAAGGTTCACCTTCCAACAGGACAACGACCCTAAGCACACAGCCAAGACAACGCAGGAGTGGCTTCGGAACAAGTCTCTGAATGTCCTTGAGTGGCCCAGCCAGAGCCTGGACTTGAACCCGATCGAACATCTCTGGAGAGACCTGAAAATAGCTGTGCAGCGACGCTCCCCATCCAACCTGACAGAGCTTGAGAGGATCTGCAGTGTAGAATAGGAGAAACTCCCCAAATACAGGTGTGCCAAGCTTGTAGCGTCATACCCAAGACTTGAGGCTGTAATCGCTGCCAAAGGTGCTCGTGAAGAGGGCACGACAAAACCTATTCCCCCTGAGGAGACTGAAAAGATTTGGCATGGGTCCTCAGATCCTCAAAATGTTCTACAGCTGCACCATCGAGAGCATCCTGACTGGTTGCATCACTGCCTGGTATAGCAACTGCTCGGCCTCTGACAGCAAGGCACTACAGAGGATAGTGCGTACGGCCCAGTACATCACTGGGGCCAAGCTTCCTGCCATCCAGGACCTCTATACCAGGCTGTGTCAGAGGAAGGCCCTAAAAATTGTCAAAGACTCCAGCCACCCTAGTCATAGACTATTCTCTCTGCAACCGCATGGCAAGCAGTACCGGAACGCCAAGTCTAGGTCCAAGAGGCTTCTAAACAGCTTCTACCCCTAAGACATAAGACTCCTGAACATCTAATCAAATGGCTACCCAGACTATTTGCATTGACAATAGGCAAGCAGCTTGGTGAGAAGGCAATAACTGTTGGCACAATTATTAGAAAATGGAAGAAGTTCAAGATGACAGTCAATCTCCCTCGGTCTGGGGCTCCATGCAAGATCTCACCTCGTGGGGCATCAATGATCATGAGGAAGGTGAGGGATCAGCCCAGAACTACACGGCAGGACCTGGTTAATGACCTGAAGAGAGCTGGGACCACAGTCTCAAAGAAAACCATTAGTAACACACTATGCCGTCATGGATTAAAATCCTACAGCCCACGCAAGGTCCCCCTGCTCAAGCCAGCGCATGTCCAGGCCCGTCTGAAGTTTGCCAATGACCATCTGGATGATCCAGAGGAGGAATGGGAGAAGGTCATGTGATCTGATGAGACAAAAATAGAGCTTTTTGGTCTAAACTCGCCGTGTTTGGAGGAAGAAGAAGGATGAGTACAACCCCAAGAACACCATCCCAACCGTGAAGCATGGAGGTGGAAACATCATTCTTTGGGGATGCTTTTCTGCAAAGGGGACAGGACGACTGCACCGTATTGAGGGGAGGATGGATGGGGCCATGTATCGCGAGATCTTGGCCAACAACCTCCTTCCCTCAGTAAGAGCATTGAAGATGGGTCGTGGCTGGGTCTCAAGGTCCTGGAGTGGCCTAGCCAGTCTCCAGACCTGAACCCAATAGAAAATCTTTGGAGGGAGTTGAAAGTCTGTATTGCCCAGCGACAGCCCCGAAACCTGAAGGATCTGGAGAAGGTCTGTATGTGTGCAAACCTGGTCAAGACCTACAGGAAACGTATGATCTCTGTAATTGCAAACAAAGGTTTCTGTACCAAATATTAAGTTCTGCTTTTCTGATGTATCAAATACTTATGTCATGCAATAAAATGCAAATTAATTACTTAAAAATCATACAATGTGATTTTCTGGATTTTTGTTTTAGATTCCGTCTCTCACAGTTGAAGTGTACCTATGATAAAAATTACAGACCTCTACATGCTTTGTAAGTAGGAAAACCTGCAGAATCGGCATTGTATCAAATACTTGTTCTCCCCACTGTATGCATAGTCACTTTAATAACTCTACCTACATGTACATATTACCTCAATTACCTTGACTAACCTGTACCCCTGCACATTGACTCGGTACCGGTACCCCCTGTATATAGCCTCGCTATTGTTATTTTAACTGCTAATCTTTAATTATTTGTTACTGTATTAATATTTTATATTGTATTTTTTTTGGTATTCTTTCTTAAAACTGCATTGTTGGTTAAGGGCTTGTAAGTAAGCATTTCACTGTAAGGTCTACACCTGTTGTATTCGGCGCATGTGGCAAACATAATTTTATTTTATTTGATTCAACAAAGTACTGAGTAAAGGGTCTGAATAGTTAAGTAAATATGATATTTTATATTTTGTTTAAAATTTTCTGCTTGAAGTTTTTTTTTAAATGCTTTGTCATTATGGTGAATTGTGTAAAAAAAACACAATTTAAATCAATTTTAGAATAAGGCTGTAATGTATGCACTGTAAGCACCCCCCAAAGTATAATTAATGATGGTCCTAACCCCCATAGTGTTATTATTATGGTCCACAGGAGTTGTCAAGACAACTGACAGCTGCGTTCATGTTTGGATTTCAGACTGGTTCCACCAGGCTACAAACAGATTTTGGGACCAGGCTTACGAGATGCTAGTGTTGACCTCTGACCCCTAGCCCCTGACCCCTTGTGTATCCCCCCCCCCAGGAGAGCAGTCTGAACGTGGAGGCTGTGGAGCAGACGTACTGGAGGAACCCTATCCTCAGATATACCCAGCACCCCCTCCACTCCCCCCTTCTGCCTCTGCCCTACGGGGAGGTCAACATCCACCGTGAGTTATGACCGGACTTCTACTACAACCTCTTTAACCCTGCATGTATGGAAGCATTTAGCTGCCGAAACTCAATTGGAAATGCAAATGGACAAATTATAAATCAATATCATGTCTGCAATTCATTTTTCGTGACAAAATTCAAATTGAAACGCAAAAAAAAGTAATTATTGCTAAGAGTATGCATAATGTCTGCCAATCTGAAAAAGAAATAGCAAAGTGTGTTTGATATTTCACGTCCATGGTACTATCCAGTACAACGCTGACACATTGAACAACTACATGTAAATGCTTAAACCACACAGAGTATGGAAAAGCATTGTCAATTGAGAATTCATTTTATTTTTGTCACAATTCATGCTATCTCAACAAGGAAATGAAATGGCAAACATGAGAAATGATTTGTCATTTGAGACAGTCAAAATTCAAATGATCAATCAAAAATTCGATAAATCAATGCTTCAGTTTCCCCATTGCCTTTTCATTTTCGATGTGTTAGACCTGTCAATCAAACACGGAGGGCGGGGTTTGGTAACGTAAACCTGGGCTTGCTAGCTATGTTCAAGAAATACCGGTACGCTTCATTTCTTAAAGTATTTCTGGATCAGAGAGGAAGAGGTGAAGCTGGACTATTCTGAACAAAAATATAAATGCAACATTTATTAGGCCCTAATCTATGGATTTCACATGACTGGGAATACAGATACGTATCTGTTGGTCACAGATATCTTTCGAAAAAAGGTAGGGGCGTGGATCAGAAAACCAGTCAGTATCTGGTGTGACCACCATTTGCCTCATGCAGCGAGACACATCTCCTTCACATAGAGTTGATTGTGGCCTGTGGAATGTTGTCCCACTCCTCTTCAATGGCTTTGCGAAGTTGCTGGATATTGGTGGGAACTGGAACACGCTGTCGTAAACGTCAATCCAGAGCATTCCAAACATGCTCAATGGGTGACATGTCTGGTGAGTATGCAGGCCATGGAAGAACTGGGACATTTTCAGCTTCCAGGAATTGTGTACAGATCCTTGTGACATGGGGCCGTTCATTATCATGCTGAAACATGAGGTGATGGCGGCGGATGAATGGCACTACAATGGGCCTCAGGATCTCGTCACGGTATCTCTGTGCATTGAAATTGCTATCAATAAAATGCAATTTTGTTCGTTGTTCATAGCTTATGCCTGCCCATACCATAACCCCACCGCCACCATGGGGCACTCTGTTCACAACGTTGACATCAGCAAACCGCTCGCCCACACGACGCCATACACATGGTCAGCGGTTGTGAGGCCGGTTGGACGTCCTGCCAAATTCTCTAAAACGACGTTGGAGGCGGCTTATGGTAGAGAAATGAACATTAAATTCTCTGGCAACAGCTCTGGCGGACATTCCTGCAGTCAGCATGCCAATTGCACGCTCCCTCAAAACTTGAGACTTCTGTGGCATTGTGTTGTGTGACAAAACAGCACATTTTAGAGTGGCCTTTTATTGTCCCCAGCACAAGGTGCACCTGTGTAATGATCATGCTGTTTAATCAGCTTCTTGATATGTCACACCTGTCAGGTGGATGGATTATCTTGACAAAGGAGAAATGCTCACTAACAGGGATGTAAACACATTTGTGCACAACATTGTAGAGTAAAAAGCTTTTATTCTGGGATCTTTTATTTCAGCTCATGAAACATGGGATCACCACTTTACATATTGCGTTGATATTTTTGTTCAGTATATATACTGAATACCTCAGATAGATAATCTGTTGTATGCTATGCTGGCTAGGACAGCCGGTGAGCAAGGAATTTGCGGGGGGAGAAATATTGTCATTGGTGTTGCTGCAAGCTACTAGCAATGATGGCTAGTATATGTAGCTAGCTAGCTAGGTTAATAATAATAATAATAATATGCCATTTAGCAGACGCTTTTATCCAAAGCGACTTACAGTCATGCGTGCATACATTTTATTTATTTTTAATTTTTTTGTGTATGGGTGGTCCCGGGGATCGAACCCACTACCTTGGCGTTACAAGCGCCGTGCTCTACCAGCGGAGCTACAGAGGACCACAGGTTCGATACGTCAGTATGCTAAGGATATGGTGAGGATATGGTGAGGATATGGTGAGGATATGGTGAGAGGCAAGTCAACACATTTTAAGACATGAGTAGATGGACATAACCTACTACAATCATTCTGGTCTAACAAATAAAATATATATAGCTTTATTTTTTAACACAGTGACTGTGTGTGAGAGAGCGAGATGAAGAATGAACCCTGGTTTGGCCGTTAGTCTTTGAGTTGGTCCTTGGTGGTACAGTATTTAATTGTCATGGCACCGTCAGGGTATCCCCACAATAGAAGCACACCTGTGTACTTCAGTACTGTGAAACCATATTGTCTTGAGCAGTAAAGTTTTTCCTCGACTCAATAATGAATCAATAATCAATCAATGATAAAGCTGCGAGCCAAAGTAAGTAAGAGGGTAACTTTGCACGAGCCATGCATGAGCCACAATGGCTCATAGGAGCAGGAGCCTATCTCCTGTTTCTGTAGTGTGAGGTTGTCACGATCGTCTAGGAGTGAAGGAGACCAAAGCGCAGCGCGTTGAACGAACATGACTTTAATTGGAAAAAGCACCGAAATACAAAACAAAAGACGACTCGTGAAGTCCACAGTACAACGACTGAAACACGGAACAATAACCCACAATGCCCACAAGAAAACATACAGAATAAATATGGCTCCCAATCAGAGATAACGAGCCGACAGCTGACACTCGTTACCTCCGATTGGGAGTCATATGACTACTCAACATAAAACCCAAACATAGAAATGAAACAACTAGATCCCACATAGAAATACACCCAAAAGAAAATGACAACCCTGGCTCACAACTAAGAGTCCCGGAGCCAGAACGTCACAGTACCCCCCCCTAAAGGCGCGGACTGCGACCGCGCCTCACAACCCCACAATAGGGGAGGGCTGGGTGGGTGTTGCTCCCCGGAGGCGGTTCCGGCTCCGGGCTTGACCACCACCCCACTATAGTTACTACCCGCTTTCTTTTCCTCCTCCCAATGACCACCCTCCACTTAAACCCACCTGGATTAATGGGCAGCACCGGACTAAGAGGCAGCACCAGGCTAAGGGACAGCACCGGACTAAGGGGCAGCACTGGACTAAGGGGCAGCACTGGACTAAGGGGCAGCACCTGACTAAATGGCGGATCCTGGCTGGCTGGCTCTGGCGGATCCTGGCTGGACGGCTCTGGCGGATCCTGGCTGGACGGCTCTGGCGGATCCTGGCTGGACGGCTCATGGCTGGCTGACGGATCTGGCTGCTCATGGCTGGCTGACGGATCTGGCTGCTCATGACTGGCTGACGGATCTGGCCACTCATGGCTGGCGGAAGGCTCTGGCTGATCCCGTCTGGCGGAAGGCTCTGGCTGCTCCTGTCTGGCGGAAGGCTCTGGCTGATCCGGTCTGACGGAAGGCTCTGGCTGCTCCTGTCTGGCGGAAGGCACTGGCTGATCCTGTCTGGCGGAAGGCTCTGGCTGATCCTGTCTGGCGGAAGGCTCTGGCTGATCCTGTCTGGCGGAAGGCTCTGGCTGATCCTGTCTGGCGGAAGGCTCTGGCTGATCCTGTCTGGCGGAAGGCTCTGGCTGATCCTGTCTGGCGGAGAGCTCTAGCGGCTCCGGTCTGGCGGACGGCTCTGAAGGCTCATGGCCGACGGGCGGCTTTGCAGGCTCAGTACAGACGGGCAGTTCAGACGGCGTTGGGCAGACGGACAGTTCAGACGGCGTTGGGCAGACGGGCAGTTCAGACGGCGTTGGGCAGACGGGCAGTTCAGGCGCCGTTGGGCAGACGGGCAGTTCAGACGGCGTTGGGCAGACGGGCAGTTCAGACGGCGTTGGGCAGACGGGCAGTTCAGGCGCCGTTGGGCAGACGGGCAGTTCAGACGGCGTTGGGCAGACGGGCAGTTCAGACGGCGTTGGGCAGACGGACAGTTCAGGCCCCGTTGGGCAGACGGCAGACTCTGGCCGTCTGAGGCGCACCGTAGGCCTGGTGCGTGGTGCCGGAACTGGAGGTACCGGGCTGAGGACACGCATCTCAGGGCTAGTGCGGGGAGAAGCAACAGGGCATGCTTGGCCCTGGGGACGCACCGTAGGCCTGATGCGTGGTGCCGGAACTGGAGGTACCGGGCTGCGGACACGCATCTCAGGGCTAGTGCGGGAAGCAGCAACAGGGCATGCTTGGCCCTGGGGACGCACATAAGGCCTAGTGCGGAGAGCAGCAACAGGGCATGCTGGACCCTGGGGACGCACATAAGGCCTAGTGCGGAGAGCAGGAACAGGCCGGGCTGGGCTGGCGACGCGCACCGTATCCCTGGTGCGAGAGGCCGGAACAGGCCGGGCCGGGCTGGCGAAGCGCACCGTATCCCTGGTGCGTGGAGTAGGAACAGGCCGGGCTGGGCTGGCGACGCGCACCGTATCCCTGGTGCGAGTGGCCGGAACAGGCCGGGCCGGGCTGGCGAAGCGCACCGTATCCCTGGTGCGTGGAGTAGGAACAGGCCGGGCTGAGCTGGCGACGCGCACCGTATCCCTGGTGCGAGTGGCCGGAACAGGCCGGGCCGGGCTGGCGAAGCGCACCCTATCCCTGGTGCGTGGAGCAGGAACAGGCCGGGCTGGGCTGGCGACGCGCACCGCATCCCTGGTGCGAGTGGCCGGAACAGGCCGGGTCGGGCTGGCGTAGCACACCGTGGACCTGGTGCTTGGAGTAGGAACAGGCCGGTCCGTACCGGGAACACACACCACTGGCCTCAACCGAGGATCAGGAACGGGCCGGACCGGACTGGCAACACACATCAGTCCTTCACGCCGTGCCACAAACACTTCCCTCCCTCTACTCGCCAATGGCTCCCGTACTCCGTTAGCCTTCTCTCCTTTTCTCCCTGTGGCAGCCTCCTGCTGCCCAGCCGCCCAAGCCATGTGCCCCCCCCCAAAAACTTTTTGGGGTTGCCTCCCGTCCTTCCGACGATGGCCCTGCCGATGCCGTTGCTCCTCTCCTGTCAGGTTCTCCCCCTTCATCGCCCTCCGGTACCGGACGGCCTCCTCCTGGGTAATATGTCCCCAGCCGAGGAGGACATCCACCAACGTTCTCTCCTGACCCGGCGCCTCCTCCCATGTCCAGACCCTTTGCTCCTGGACGCGCTGCTTGGTCCTTTTGTGGTGGGTTATTCTGTCACGATCGTCTGAGGAAACGGACCAATACGCAGCGCGTTGAACGAACATGACTTTAATTGGGAAAAGCACCGAAATACAAAACAAAAGACGACTCGTGAAGTCCACAGTACAACGACTGAAACACGGAACAATAACCCACAATGCCCACAAGAAAACATACAGAATAAATATGGCTCCCAATCAGAGATAACGAGCCGACAGCTGACACTCGTTACCTCCGATTGGGAGTCATATGACTACTCAACATAAAACCCAAACATAGAAATGAAACAACTAGATCCCACATAGAAATACACCCAAAAGAAAATGACAACCCTGGCTCACAACTAAGAGTCCCGGAGCCAGAACGTCACAGAGGTAGCTTGATGTACACGTAAACCCCCTGGACAGGGCGCTAGTCTATCGCAGGGCCTTAACCCCAATCTATCTCTATCTCAAACTCGCTTGAGTGCCAAGCAGAGACACATCGGGTCCCATTTTTACAGACTTTGGTGTGACTCGGCCAGGGATCGAACTGTCCAACCTTCAAATCTCAGGGAGGACACTAACCACAAGGGCACTGAGTTGGTTATGCAAGCCATAGGTATAACTATATCGCATATTAAGTCTTTAGGCAAGAAAGAGGAACACTGAACTAAACTAACCAATTGTACAAATCCATTGCTCTTTAATCCAAGAAGGGGAGTAGGCAAGTGCAGACAATTGGCAGAGGGGTGGATCAGGGCATCAAAGTAATATTTCAGCCATGTTGGTGCCCCTCCAGCCCTGGCTTCCTCTGGGAGAGCATCCTTACCTGTCTGAAGGTGGGCAGCTTGGTCAGTAGCATCTGGAAGACAGGAGGGGGCAGCTTGGGCAGCAGCATCTGGAAGACAGGAGGGGGCAGCAGCATCTGGAAGACAGGAGGGGGCAGCAGCATCTGGAAGCCAGGAGGGGGCAGCAGCATCTGGAAGCCAGGAGGGGGCAGCAGCATCTGGAAGACAGGAGGGGGCAGCAGCATCTGGAAGCCAGGAGGGGGCAGCAGCATCTGGAAGCCAGGAGGGGGCAGCAGCATCTGGAAGACAGGAGGGGGCAGCAGCATCTGGAAGACAGGAGGGGGCAGCAGCATCTGGAAGACAGGAGGGGGCAGCAGCATCTGGAAGACAGGAGGGGGCAGCAGCATCTGGAAGACAGGAGGGGGCAGCAGCATCTGGAAGCCAGGAGGGGGCAGCAGCATCTGGAAGACAGGAGGGGGCAGCAGCATCTGGAAGCCAGGAGGAGGCAGCAGCATCTGGAAGCCAGGAGGGGGCAGCAGCATCTGGAAGCCAGGAGGGGGCAGCAGCATCTGGAAGCCAGGAGGGGGCAGCAGCATCTGGAAGCCAGGAGGGGGCAGTGTCCGCTAGAGGTGCTGCTGGGGATGTCCACACACAGCAGTGCTGTTTGTCAGCTGAACCACTGCCTTCTCATAGTTTCCTGAGGGTTGGAACACATAGATTAGTTGAAAGGCACACTGTCAGGTCTAGTGCAAATTAACTAATTTTTGTAGCCTTCAAATAAGACAACAGGAACTCATAAGAATCAGACTAATTCCAGTCCCTATCATAGATCGTCTGCCCCCTTACAGAGTCTCTGGTACTGTCCCCTGTGGGCTATAATAGGATATCTACAGTGCCTTCGGAAAGTATTCAGACCCCTTGACTTTTTTCCACATTTTGTTACGTTGCAGCCTTATTCTAAAATTGATTTACGTTTTAGTAGACG
Organism: Coregonus lavaretus; assembly: GCF_964263955.1. NCBI lineage: Eukaryota > Metazoa > Chordata > Actinopteri > Salmoniformes > Salmonidae > Coregonus > Coregonus lavaretus. The sequence goes on along the minus strand of NW_028167014.1, from coordinate 5,417 downwards.
CTCTTATCCAGAGCGACTTAGTTAGTGAATACATATATTTTTTTTAATACTGGCCCCCCGTGGGAATCGAACCCACAACCCTGGCGTTGCAAACGCCATGCTCTATCAACTGAGCTACATCCCTGCCGGCCATTCCCTCCCCTACCCTGGGCCAATTGTGCGCCGCCCATGAGTCTCCCGGTCGCGGCCGGCTGCGACAGAGCCTGGATTCGAACCAGGATCTCTAGTGGCACAGCTAGCACTGCGATGCAGTGCCTTAGACCACTACGCCACTCAGGAGACTACACACAATACCCCATTTCTAAGTGACCCCATAATGACAAAGCAAAAACAGGTTTTTAGAAATATTTGCTAATTTATAAAAAATAAAAAAGCTCAAATATACACTACTGTTCAAAAGTTTGGGGTCACTTAGAAATGTCCTTGTTTTTCGATAGAAAAGCAATTTTTTTGTCCATTAAAATAACATCAAATTGATCATAAATACAGTGTAGACATTGTTCATGTTGTAAATGGCTATTGTAGCTGGAAACGGCAGATTTTTAATGGAATATCTACATAGGCGTACAGAGGCCCATTATCAGCAACCATCAGTCCTGTATTCCAATGGCACGTTGTGTTTGCTAATCCACGTTTATCATTTTAAAAGGCTAATTGATCATTAGAAAACCCTTTTGCAATTATGTTAGCACAGCTGAAAACTGTTGTGCTGATTAAAGAAGCAATAAAACTGGCCTTCTTGAGCCTAGTTGAGGATCTGGAGCATCAGCAGTTGTGGGTTCGATTACAGGATCAAACTGGCCAGAAACAAATAACTTTCTTCTGAAACTCGTCAGTCTATATTTGTTCTGAGAAATGAAGGCTATTCCATGCGAGAAATTGCCAAGAAACTGAAGATCTCGTACAACGCTGTGTACTACTCCCTTCACAGAACAGCGCAAACTGGCTCTAACCAGAATAGAAAGAGGAGTGGGAGGCCCCGGTGCACAACTGAGCAAGAGGACAAATACATTAGAGTGTCTAGTTTGAGAAACAGGCACCTCACAGGTCCTCAACTGGCAGCTTCATTAAATAGTACCCACAAAACACCAGTCTCAACGTCAACAGTGAAGAGGCGACTCCGGGATGCTGACCTTCTAGGCAGAGTTGCAAAGAAAAAGCCATATCTCAGACTGGCCAATAAAAATAAAAGATTAAGATGGGCAGTCTGAGATATGGCTTTTTCTTTGCAACTCTGGCAGACATTATGCATACTCAATGCAATCATTTATTTTTGCGTTTCAATTTGAATTTTGTCACAAAAAATGAATTTTAAACATGATATTGATTTATCATTTGACCATTTGCATTTCCAATGGAGTTTCGGCAGCTACATGCTTCCATATGCAAGGACTTCTACTACAACCTCTTTGTATTTGTATTTGTGCTAATTATGGATTCCCAAGGCAGCAGCTACTCTTCCTGGGGTTTATTATGGATCCCCATTAGTTCCTGCCAAGGCAGCAGCTACTCTTCCTGGGGTTTATTATGGATCCCCATTAGTTCCTGCCAAGGCAGCAGCTACTCTTCCTGGGGTTTATTATGGATCCCCATTAGTTCCTGCCAAGGCAGCAGCTACTCTTCCTGGGGTTTATTATGGATCCCCATTAGTTCCTGCCAAGGCAGCAGCTACTCTTCCTGGGGTTTATTATGGATCCCCATTAGTTCCTGCCAAGGCAGCAGCTACTCTTCCTGGGGTTTATTATGGATCCCCATTAGTTCCTGCCAAGGCAGCAGCTACTCTTCCTGGGGTTTATTATGGATCCCAATTAGCTGCTGCCAAGGCAGCAATTACTCTTCCTGGGGTCCAGCAACAATTAAGGCAGTAATATACATTATAATAGAAATGTTAAACATTAAAATACATTTTACAACAGATTTCACAATACGTTGTGTGCCCTCAGGCCACTGCTCTACTACAACACACCATCCAGGTGTACGTGTGTGTATAGTGTGTATGTTAAGTGTGTTTGTATGTGTGTGTGTAACTCTTCAAGGAATTATACTACAACCTCTTTAACCCTGCAAGGAATTATACTACAACCTCTTTAACCCTGCAAGGAATTATACTACAATCTCTTTAACCCCTCTTTCTCTCCACAGTCCAAAAGGAGAAGGGCTATGCCAGCCTGCAGGACGAGGCAGTGAAGATCTTCAACTCTCTGCAGGAGATGGAGGCAGTGTCCGACCCGGTGCCGATCATCCAGGGCATCCTCCAGACCTGCCAGGACCTACGCCTGCTCCGAGACGAGGTCTACTGCCAGCTCATCAAGCAGACCAATCACGTGACTCAGCCCAACAGCTCGGCCAATCGCGCCCACTGGCACCTCCTCACCTGTATGAGCTGTACCTTCCTGCCCAGCCGGGGCATCCTGCGCTACCTCAAGTTCCACCTCAAAAGGTACTTATTTACCTCCAGTTCCACCTTAAAGGGTACTGTATTTACCTCCAGTTCCACCTCAAAAGGTACTTATTTACCTCCAGTTCCACCTTAAAGGGTACTGTATTTACCTCCAGTTCCACCTTAAAGGGTACTGTATTTACCTCCAGTTCCACCTTAAAGGGTACTGTATTTACCTCCAGTTTCACCTTAAAGGGTACTGTATTTACCTCCAGTTCCACCTTAAAGGGTACTGTATTTACCTCCAGTTCCACCTTAAAGGGTACTGTATTTACCTCCAGTTCCACCTTAAAGGGTACTGTATTTACCTCCAGTTCCACCTTAAAGGGTACTGTATTTACCTCCAGTTCCACCTTAAAGGGTACTGTATTTACCTCCAGTTCCACCTTAAAGGGTACTGTATTTACCTCCAGTTCCACCTTAAAGGGTACTGTATTTACCTCCAGTTCCACCTTAAAGGGTACTGTATTTACCTCCAGTTCCACCTTAAAGGGTACTGTATTTACCTCCAGTTCCACCTTAAAGGGTACTGTATTTACCTCCAGTTCCACCTTAAAGGGTACTGTATTTACCTCCAGTTCCACCTTAAAGGGTACTGTATTTACCTCCAGTTCCACCTTAAAGGGTACTGTATTTACCTCCAGTTCCACCTTAAAGGGTACTGTATTTACCTCCAGTTCCACCTTAAAGGGTACTGTATTTACCTCCAGTTCCACCTTAAAGGGTACTGTATTTACCTCCAGTTCCACCTTAAAGGGTACTGTATTTACCTCCAGTTCCACCTTAAAGGGTACTGTATTTACCTCCAGTTCCACCTTAAAGGGTACTGTATTTACCTCCAGTTCCACCTTAAAGGGTACTGTATTTACCTCCAGTTCCACCTTAAAGGGTACTGTATTTACCTCCAGTTCCACCTTAAAGGGTACTGTATTTACCTCCAGTTCCACCTTAAAGGGTACTGTATTTACCTCCAGTTCCACCTTAAAGGGTACTGTATTTACCTCCAGTTCCACCTTAAAGGGTACTGTATTTACCTCCAGTTCCACCTTAAAGGGTACTGTATTTACCTCCAGTTCCACCTTAAAGGGTACTGTATTTACCTCCAGTTCCACCTTAAAGGGTACTGTATTTACCTCCAGTTCCACCTTAAAGGGTACTGTATTTACCTCCAGTTCCACCTTAAAGGGTACTGTATTTACCTCCAGTTCCACCTTAAAGGGTACTGTATTTACCTCCAGTTCCACCTTAAAGGGTACTGTATTTACCTCCAGTTCCACCTTAAAGGGTACTGTATTTACCTCCAGTTCCACCTTAAAGGGTACTGTATTTACCTCCAGTTCCACCTTAAAGGGTACTGTATTTACCTCCAGTTCCACCTTAAAGGGTACTGTATTTACCTCCAGTTCCACCTTAAAGGGTACTGTATTTACCTCCAGTTCCACCTTAAAGGGTACTGTATTTACCTCCAGTTCCACCTTAAAGGGTACTGTATTTACCTCCAGTTCCACCTTAAAGGGTACTGTATTTACCTCCAGTTCCACCTTAAAGGGTACTGTATTTACCTCCAGTTCCACCTTAAAGGGTACTGTATTTACCTCCAGTTCCACCTTAAAGGGTACTGTATTTACCTCCAGTTCCACCTTAAAGGGTACTGTATTTACCTCCAGTTCCACCTTAAAGGGTACTGTATTTACCTCCAGTTCCACCTTAAAGGGTACTGTATTTACCTCCAGTTCCACCTTAAAGGGTACTGTATTTACCTCCAGTTCCACCTTAAAGGGTACTGTATTTACCTCCAGTTCCACCTTAAAGGGTACTGTATTTACCTCCAGTTCCACCTTAAAGGGTACTGTATTTACCTCCAGTTCCACCTTAAAGGGTACTGTATTTACCTCCAGTTCCACCTTAAAGGGTACTGTATTTACCTCCAGTTCCACCTTAAAGGGTACTGTATTTACCTCCAGTTCCACCTTAAAGGGTACTGTATTTACCTCCAGTTCCACCTTAAAGGGTACTGTATTTACCTCCAGTTCCACCTTAAAGGGTACTGTATTTACCTCCAGTTCCACCTTAAAGGGTACTGTATTTACCTCCAGTTCCACCTTAAAGGGTACTGTATTTACCTCCAGTTCCACCTTAAAGGGTACTGTATTTACCTCCAGTTCCACCTTAAAGGGTACTGTATTTACCTCCAGTTCCACCTTAAAGGGTACTGTATTTACCTCCAGTTCCACCTTAAAGGGTACTGTATTTACCTCCAGTTCCACCTTAAAGGGTACTGTATTTACCTCCAGTTCCACCTTAAAGGGTACTGTATTTACCTCCAGTTCCACCTTAAAGGGTACTGTATTTACCTCCAGTTCCACCTTAAAGGGTACTGTATTTACCTCCAGTTCCACCTTAAAGGGTACTGTATTTACCTCCAGTTCCACCTTAAAGGGTACTGTATTTACCTCCAGTTCCACCTTAAAGGGTACTGTATTTACCTCCAGTTCCACCTTAAAGGGTACTGTATTTACCTCCAGTTCCACCTTAAAGGGTACTGTATTTACCTCCAGTTCCACCTTAAAGGGTACTGTATTTACCTCCAGTTCCACCTTAAAGGGTACTGTATTTACCTCCAGTTCCACCTTAAAGGGTACTGTATTTACCTCCAGTTCCACCTTAAAGGGTACTGTATTTACCTCCAGTTCCACCTTAAAGGGTACTGTATTTACCTCCAGTTCCACCTTAAAGGGTACTGTATTTACCTCCAGTTCCACCTTAAAGGGTACTGTATTTACCTCCAGTTCCACCTTAAAGGGTACTGTATTTACCTCCAGTTCCACCTTAAAGGGTACTTTTACCTCCAGTTCCACATCCCAATTACCTCCAGTTCCCCTTAAAGGTACTGATTTACTCCAGTACCACTTAAAGGGTACTTTATTTACCTCAGTCCACCTTAAAGGGGGGTACTTTATTTACCATCCAGTATCAC